>NW_005336305.1:0-292 GCF_000412655.1 Myotis brandtii | reverse complement strand
AGTCAGAGCTGTTACTAGTATGTCGCCTGGAATTGGTGGCCTTGTGTAATAGATGTCCTTTAGAGCCTAGTGGCTAAGCCTCCCCAGTCACCCGAGTTGAGCACTCTAGGTGCGCCTCTGTGTGGGCTGTGTGCTGCAAAATGTTGTTGTAGTTGAGCCTTGATTGGCGTCACTGGGAGGAATTTGCATCACTGGGAGGAATTGGCCTCCAGGCCAATTGGCTGTGAGGACCAGCTGCATCTACAGTGGAGGAGACACCCCTATGGAGCAGGACTTGCTCAGAGTCTGCCCC
>NW_005336304.1:0-288 GCF_000412655.1 Myotis brandtii | reverse complement strand
CTCCGACATCCCCCAAGGGGTCCTGGGTTGCTGAGAGGGCGGTTCTCGGGCGACACACTCCTGAATCGGGCTCCCTCCTGTCTGGTTCAGGGTGCGTCACCGAGAACCGCAGCTGCCAAGTCACCAACACTCTGCAGCTCCTGCGCTGAGCGTCTGCCCCCTGGTGGTCAGTGCACGTCATAGCTACCGGTCGGATGGGCAAACAGTTGGCCAGTTGGCTGGTCCCTTAGGCTTTTATATACCAGTATATAAATTATGTATAACAAGATATTGTAAAAATTAAGTTAT
>NW_005336303.1:0-230 GCF_000412655.1 Myotis brandtii | reverse complement strand
GAGCAGGTGAGCAGGCAGTGCCAGGCCAAGGCCAGTGGGACCCGCCAAAGGACAGCTGGGGCCCTCCTTTTCATGACACGCACTTGGACTTTGATTGCTGGTCAGGCCTAGGGACCGCACCTGTGCATGAATTTCGTGCACTGGGTCTCTAGTGAAGTTATAAAAAGAATGATAAATCTTTTTGTGGTTAAAGAAGAGCTATGTTGTAATCATCTTGGATCCATTTTAAA
>NW_005336302.1:0-576 GCF_000412655.1 Myotis brandtii | reverse complement strand
AAGAAAAATTACATGATCATATCATCATTTTATGCAGAAAAAGCATTTGACACAATCCAAAACCCATTCATGATTTAAAAAAGAAATCTTGGAAAGTTAGAAATAGAAAGGAGTTTCCTAACTTGATGAGAAGAATCCACAAAAACAAAACAAAAAGACAAAACCACTACAGCTAACATTATACTTAATGGGGAAGAACTGAATACTTTTCCTCTAAAATGAGGAACATTTAGGAACTGTCTGTTTAGAAGGATGTCTGTTCTCACCACTCTTATTCAACACAGTGCTACAAATTCTAACCAGGGCAATAATGTAAGACGAGGAAATAATAGGCATACAGAAGAAAATGAAATGAAGAAGAAAAATTGTCCCTATTTGCTTATATAGAAAATTCCAAGGCATCTACAAAAAAAAAAAGTTTACAACAAATACATGAGTTCAGCCATCACAGGATACAAGAGCAACACATAAAAATCAATCACACTTTTGCACACAATAATGAAAAAACAAAATTTAAAAGATAATACCATTTAAAATCATTAGATGTAAATCTAATGAAACACATATACAACTTGC
>NW_005336301.1:0-484 GCF_000412655.1 Myotis brandtii | reverse complement strand
ACCATGTTTGTCTATTATTAGATAGGCTACTAAAGGCCCAGTGCATGAAATTCGTGCAGGGGGTTGGGGGGTATCTCTCAGTCTAGCCTGCATTCTCTCCAATCTGGGACCCCTTGAGTGATGTCTGCCTGCCCATTTAGGCCCGATCCCGATGGGATAACAGGCAGTGGGATATCCCTCTCACAATCAAGGACTGCTGGCTCCCAACCCCTTGCCTGCCTACCTGCGCAATCACCCCCTAAGTACTCCCCTGCCAGCCTGATCGATGACAAACTGCTCCCCTGCTGGACCAATCCTCCCCAACAACCCCCCCCAACAGCCCAGTTGGCCCTAACTACCTTCCCCTGTCAGCCGGGTCGCCCCTAACTGTCCTCCCTGTAGGCCTGGTCCCCCACAACTACCCTCCCTGCATGGCCTGGTATACCCCCAACTTCCCTCCCCTGCAGTTCTGGTCACCCCTAACTGCCCTCCCCTGCTGGCCTGA
>NW_005336300.1:0-331 GCF_000412655.1 Myotis brandtii | reverse complement strand
CTTAATTTCACAGAGGACAGTGCCTGAATCCATGTTCCGAATCTTGAGTCTGATGAAGTAGAATCCTATATAATAAAAGGCTAATGTGCAAATCGACCAATCAGCAGAACGACTGGTCACTATGATGTGCAATAACCACCAGGGGGCAGACACTCAATGCAGGAGCTACCCCCTGGTGTTCAGTGAGCTCCCACAGGGGGAGTGCCACTCAGCTAGAAGCCAGGCTCATGGCTGGTGAGCAGAGCCGCAGGTAGACATCTCCCAGGGGGAGTGTGCCTAAGCTGGCAGGCGGACATCTCCCGAGGGGTCCCGGACTGCACCAGGCCTCTAA
>NW_005336299.1:0-781 GCF_000412655.1 Myotis brandtii | reverse complement strand
AATTGAACCCACAACCTCTTGGTGTATGGGATGATGCGCCAACCAACGGAGCCACCCAGCCAGGGCTGCACGATCATGTTTTTGGATGTGATTCCCCGTTCACTGATGGATCACCCAGCACCAACCTTTGCTCATAAAAATCAAGTATTAGCCCTTCAAAGACGAGGAAATGGAGGCAGAATAAGACTGAGTCATTTGCACAGGTCACATAACTCACAAGTGGCTCCAACAGGATTTGATCCCATTGCTGTGGGCCCAGGGTCTGCTCTCTCTGAGCCACGTTGACTCAGTTTACCTGGCTGCACCTCTCTGTATTCAGGCCTGGGTGCCCGTCAGCTTGGAGGGGCTTTGGGAACAGTGTCCTGCCTGTTCTGAGACCGTCCCGAGTTGAATGTCACCACGGGTGTGGCACAGTGTCTGTCTTCCCACAGCAAAGACCAGAAACTCTCCTACTGGCGGGCTCTGTGCTGCGTGTTCACCAACAGCAGGGACTTCCAGATGCTGGATTTGGACAACTGCATTTTCAACGAGGCCTCCCAGGCGATCCTCTGGAAGGCGCTGGCTCAGCCCACTTGCAAACTTCAAAAGTTGGTGTAAGTGGGGTGTCACCCTGTTTTTTTTCATAGTAGACATCCATTCTCTCCATTCTGGCTTTTGAAAAAGTAAGTATGGTTAGTGTGCAATCTTATCTCTATATATAAAAGCCTAAGCGACCATTACCACTGGTTGACTGCTCGCTATGAGGTGCACTGACCACCAGGGCGCAGCTCCTGCGTTGAGC
>NW_005336298.1:0-359 GCF_000412655.1 Myotis brandtii | reverse complement strand
ATATTGTCTCCTTATGCTCACCTCCTTTCACCATTTCCTTTTAGACTGACACTCAGAAAATAGCTTCTCAGAAACTAAGGATAGATAGATACTGGGAGTAATGCTTTGCACATAGAAGGTGTTCAATATACATTTGTTGAATGACTGAGTAAATGATTCCAAGGGATGTTGGTCCCGTAATGAAGTGCTATAGATGAGGGTTGAGATGGGCGGAACATTCATGGCAGCACAAGTTGAGTTATGTACATACACTGAGTTATAAGTATAGGTAGGAGGAGTGTCAATATGATTCCAACTTAGTCCAGCCAAAAAACACTAGAATAAAGCAGGCCAGAAACAAGAAATTGTGATTGCATCTG
>NW_005336297.1:0-348 GCF_000412655.1 Myotis brandtii | reverse complement strand
TTTATTTTGTTATGATTTATATTATAATTTGACATTATATTTTCAACAGTTAATGGGTTCATTTTGTTATGATTTAAAGTATAAGTATTTACTACGTTCACAAAACCCTGCTGAAGTATATGTCACCAAAAGTTTGCTTAAATGAAAATATATCTGAATTATCTCTAAACATACTACTTTTTTAAAAAGAGAGCTTTTGTGCTTGTATCACATTGTGATATATATATATGGTCTAAAGTTTTACATATGTCTCCTTTTAACCCGATTGTCATCCCCCAGCCATTTTCACCCCAAAGAGAAAGTCCTCATCACACTGGTGTCTGTGTCCATTGGTTATGCTAATATGCA
>NW_005336296.1:0-337 GCF_000412655.1 Myotis brandtii | reverse complement strand
AGGAGGGCGGGGCAGCGGGCGGAGAGCTACAGGAGGGGGCAGGCCAGCAAGCTATGGGGGAGAGGGCGAAGGGAGCTACAGGAGGACAGGGGACAGGGCAGCGGGCAGCGAGCTACAGGAGGGTGGCAGCGAGCTACTGGCTACAAGTGGACAGCTGAGAGCCACAGGAGGGGGCAGGGAAGCAAGCTGTGAGGGGGGAGAGGGGACAGGGGGAGCTACAGGAGGGCGGGGTAGCAGGCAGAGAGCTACTGGAGGGCGGCAGTGAGCTACTGGCCAGCTACTTGCACATGGATTCATGCGCAGAGCTACTAGTATTGTCAATAATTAAAAAGCAAAA
>NW_005336295.1:0-1087 GCF_000412655.1 Myotis brandtii | reverse complement strand
CCACAAATAATGGTATGATATTAAATATGCCCTTTAATCCACCAATAGCCCAATAGCATGGAAATTATATAAAAAGAGTCTAAAGGTATTGCCTCACTTGCAACTGATGAATTGACAGGCATGTTGTCACTCTCTTGTAGAAATAAGACACATTAATATTGAAGGAAATGTTAGTAGGAGTTAAAATATGTGTCTAAAATAGAGGCAGTTATAGTAGAAATTATGATGTGAATGAGCAAGTATAATAATCATTGAAAAAGAAAATCAAGGATAAGAAAATCATATTAAACAACCCCATTTAAAAAACAACCTTATCATAATGAGTTTTATTTTGTTTACTAATTCTTTGCTGTTATGTTGATCCTTTTTTATTTGTCTCAGTATATAAGTAGTCTAAGTTAGATGCAGAGAATTGAGATAAACCCATATAGTTATTATTTTTAATTATATAAAGCAAAGGAAGGGAAGATCAGAGGTGAAAGGTACTCACACCCAATAAGCAGATAGAAACAGGGCGCAATGGAATCTGTCAGATGATTGAATAAAAGGTCTCAAGAGGAGACCTGATAATACAGTTTAATCCTCTATCCCTTGGAGAAATAAAACCCCTTAGTGATCTTACTAATTATAATAAGATGTTAATGAGGCATAATGACAACGATAGTAAACAAAGGTGTAAGCCTAATGAACAATTATGATTGATGCTGAGTATAAAAGGAGGCAATGAGAATGTTATAAAGGGCAGGAAAGGAGCTGTAAGAGAGGCTTTAGTTGTATTATTTTTTAGTTGTTCTTAGACTTTACTGTGCATGAGAATCACTCAGATGGCTTGTTAAAACACAGATTCTTGGGCACCACCACCAGAGTAAGTACGTCTGGGTTTAGAGTTGAGAATATGCATTTATAACAAATGCCTAGGTACTGCCATTGTTGTTGGCACAGAGAAACTTTGAGAATCACTTTTTCTATCTAAACTAGCAAGCATGCTATCTCATTCTATTTCCTTGGGGTGAAGCTGATATATTCTTTTTAAAATATATATATTTTTAAACTGATTTCAGAGAGGAAAGGAGAGGGAGAGAGAAAT
>NW_005336294.1:0-287 GCF_000412655.1 Myotis brandtii | reverse complement strand
CGCAGGCGCCAGTGGGCAGGCAACGCAGCTCACACTCCAGAAACAGCCCACGCGGCAACGCAGTGAACACGGTCTGTTCCCCCAGTTTCTGTTCTAAACTGAAAGGAACACAGACAATGGTAAAACGATTCAAACCACACCAGAGGATACAGAATAAATCCGGCCACCGCCAGCCCAGGCAGCCTCGGTCAGCGTTCACACTTCCTCTACACACCATGGCATGTGCCACCTCTCCACTGCACCTGCCCCTCTCGCCTAAGACCATCCTGCATATCAGATATGTACAT
>NW_005336293.1:0-795 GCF_000412655.1 Myotis brandtii | reverse complement strand
ACCGATAGTGCTCAGTTCTGAGTGTCTGGCCCATATAGTCTGTTGTCTAGTGGTCATCTCTCACAGTGCACAAAACTGCATGTACCATCTCCTGTCACCTCTCTGTGCTACCCCATGGACCTGACCCCCCTCCCCATATTCTCTGTCTCTGTGAATGGTCTCACTAACCACCCCTGTCAAATCTGGGAGTTACCTGAACACCTTCCTGTCCTGTACTGCACAAACCCAATCTGGCACCAAGCCCTTTCCCTTTTACCTGCTAAGCACCTCCCACACCCGTTCAGGGCCGTGGTCTTCATTCAGGCCTGCGTCATCTCTTACTGTCATGTAACTGGCCACTCTGTGCCACCTTACAATTTGCTTCCCCAAAGTGAAACCCATGTGATCTTTCTAAATAAAATTCCTGGTTATGTTAGCCCTTTGCTTAAAATCCTTTACTCCTCATTCCCATTGGAATAAAAGTCATATTTCAGTGTGTGATACACAAACTCCCTCACCTGCCTGCCTGTCTGTGCAGCCTCACCTCTTGCCTTCTCTCTGGCCCTCAAGTTCCTGACTGTGCCCTGCTTTCAAAGACTCCCCTTCGTGCCTTCTTTTTAAGAAAAAATAAACAAGGTTCTATAATGTACAAATGAAATGTTAACGAAACAGTGAACTAAAAGGTATGGACTAGTTCTCAAATTACAAAAGGGGAAAGATGAAGTCCTTAGGTTCAGAGGAAATATATCTACCCCTATGGTGTTTATATTAAAAGCTTCCATTGAGCCCTAACCAGTTTGGCTCAGTGGATAGAGT
>NW_005336292.1:0-201 GCF_000412655.1 Myotis brandtii | reverse complement strand
ATTTCTAGGTTTATTAGCTCAGAACCTCCTCACGACAACCCAGTGAAGTATGCAGAGAAGAGATTACAATTCCCATGGTATATGCATATGCAGAAATGAAGCTCAGAGAGGGAAAGTGCAAGCCCAGAGGTTCCCAAGGTGTAGCACATGCCCCACGGGGGGGAGGGGGGGGCAATTTGATTTTAAGTGGGGGCAATTTGA
>NW_005336291.1:0-232 GCF_000412655.1 Myotis brandtii | reverse complement strand
TTGTGCACCGGGCCTTTAGTCCTATATAATAAAAGCCAAAATGAAAATTGATCGAACAGCAGAATGACTGGTGGAATGACCAGTTGCTATGATGCACACTGACCACCAGGGGCAGATGCTCAATGCAGGAGCTGCCCCCAGCGTGCAGACCAGCTAAGGCAGGTGCCAGCAAGGGGGCCCCCCAATCACCCGGCGGGTTGCCCCACAGATCAGCCCTGATCACCGGCCAGGC
>NW_005336290.1:0-206 GCF_000412655.1 Myotis brandtii | reverse complement strand
AAAGCTGGCTGAGTGGAAGTTCTACAACTAGAAGTAAGGAAGAAAAAGCATTGAGACTGGTAGGAGGTGCAGTGGTACGCACAGAATGAGCTGGCAACCGGGTGCGCTGCTTTTTTTTAATTGGGAGAGAGACACAAGCTCCCGATTGCTTTGAACTCCAGTTTCCGGCAAGACTCTGGGGACCCAGACACATATGGGGAGAAACT
>NW_005336289.1:0-846 GCF_000412655.1 Myotis brandtii | reverse complement strand
CTCTCTGAAGTCAATAAAAATATATTTAAAAAAACAACTAATTCCCCCAGCCCCCGGCACCAAATGGCAGAGAAAAGGGCGGAAGCATAGTTGCCTGTGTCCCAGGTGGAACTCCTGGTCCCTACTCCGGGGGGCCGGGAGCAGAGAGCTGACCCTGTTCTCCGGGTGCCCCAGGGAAGCACAGGGAAAGAAGACCCAGCTGTGATGACATTCCTGCCCCTGAAGTGGCTGAATGGCTCCTGGGTTTTCGGACAAGTCACAGAGCTCTGGGGGGAGCTGGCAGACCTGAAAAAGTGGGATGCATGGGATGCGGGGCTTGTGAGGAGCAGAGAGGATGAGAGGCATCTCAGGGTGTTTGTGTGGCTGGCTGACCCAGGCTCACCCGAATGCCTTGGACTGCACAGGAACATGGCCACGACCCAGGGTAAGGTAGGGAGGGGCCCCTAACTTGGCAGAATGGTTCATGCCCCTCTGGCAGAAACAGCACTTGAAATAAAGTAAAATGATAAAAGTTAAGTTACATATTTCTTCATACTTAAATCTGTGGACTGTGATTGAAATTCCAGCCCTTCGCTCTAGAGCAGCGGTCAGTAAACTTTTTCCCTAAAGGGGGCAGAGTGAATGTGTTAGGCTTTGAGGGCCTCATAACGGTGACACATGTTTTCCTTTCTTCTTTTTCCCCATCAACCCTTTAACAATGTAAATCTTTTGAGGGCTGGGTGCATGGTGTGTGTGTGTGTGTGTGTGTGTGTGTGTGTGTGTGTGTGTGTGTGTTTGTGGCAGGGTGGGGGGGGTAGTCAATGGGAAAAATGGGGAACATCTGTAATACTTTCAACAATAAAGATA
>NW_005336288.1:0-221 GCF_000412655.1 Myotis brandtii | reverse complement strand
TCCAGCACATCCGCCCACCCTGTCCACCCATTTTTTTTATTTTATCCTTACCCTAGGATATGTTTATTGATTTTAGAGAGAGGAAGGGGAAAGAGAAAGAGGGAAACATCAATGTGAAAGAGAAACATCGATCGGTTGCCTCTCCTAAGTGCCCCAACAGGGGACCAAACCCAAAACCCACTGTGTGCCTTGACTGGAAATTGAACCGGCAACCTTTTGGT
>NW_005336287.1:0-314 GCF_000412655.1 Myotis brandtii | reverse complement strand
GATTTTGTGAATATTATTTAATTCAAAACTGTTTTAATATAAAATATTTTAATCTAATTCAAGCTTCAAAATTCAAAGTCATTACCTAACCTTTTTCTCTAATTGGAATTAAATTTTTGTTTCTGTGCTTAAAATTTTACTTAAAAGATACTTATTAAGGGTCTACTATGTTCCAGGCTCTGTGTTGAGTAAAGAGAGTACAGTAGGTCCTTGGGTTACGTTGGCGCGACGTAACGTGATTTTCACCGTAAGTTGGAACCCACCTATATAAGCACCAACGTCACTCACATGGAGCACATGCACAGCAGTAATGA
>NW_005336286.1:0-276 GCF_000412655.1 Myotis brandtii | reverse complement strand
ACTTTGAGTTTATTTTTGTGTATGGTGTAAGTTAGTGTCCTAGTTTCATTTCTTTGCTTGTATCTGTCCAATTTTCCCAACAGCATTTATTGAAGAGACTGTCTTAACTCCATTGTATGTTTTTGTCTCCATTGTCAAATATTAACTGAGCATAATGGCTTGGGTCAATTTCTTGGTTCTCTGTTTTGTTCCATTGGTCTATTTATCTGTTCTTTTGCCAGTACCAGGCAGTTTTCAGTACAGTGGATTTGTAATATAGCTTGATATCTGGTACTG
>NW_005336285.1:0-212 GCF_000412655.1 Myotis brandtii | reverse complement strand
ATGAGGTATCACCTCATACCTGTCAGAATGGCTACCAGCAACTCAACAAATGACAAGTGCTGACAAAGATGTGGAGAAAAGGGAACCCTAGTACACTGCTGGTGGGAATGCATATTGGTGCATCCATTATAGAAAACATAATGGAGTTTCCTCAAGAAATTAAACATGGAACTGCCATTAGACCCAGTGATCCTACTTCTAGGAATATATCC
>NW_005336284.1:0-239 GCF_000412655.1 Myotis brandtii | reverse complement strand
TTGCAAGAGGGTGCAGGCCAGGCTGAGGGACCCCCACGGGTGCACGATTGGGGCTGGCGAGGGATGTGGGAGGTTGGCCAGCTGGCGAGCGACTGTGGGAGGACTCCAGGGCATGTCTGGCCCGTCTTGCTCAGTCCCGATTGGCCAGAAGATGCTCACTTACCGGTTGGAGCATCTTCCCCCTAGTGGTCAGTACACATTGTAGCGAGTGGTTGAGTTGCCTTAGCATATCATTAGCA
>NW_005336283.1:0-202 GCF_000412655.1 Myotis brandtii | reverse complement strand
CTGGCTCCTAATTGCTCACCTACCTGCCTGCCTGGTCTCCCCTAACTGCCTCCCCTGCTGGCCTGATAGCCCCTCACTGCCTCTGTGTGCCAGCCTGGTCACCCCTAACTGCTCTCCCCCCGCCAGCCTATTTGCCCCTCACTGCCCTCCCTGCCAGCCTAATAACCCCCAACTGCCCCCCCTGCCGGTCTGCTCACCCCCA
>NW_005336282.1:0-265 GCF_000412655.1 Myotis brandtii | reverse complement strand
CAAAGCACACAGGTTATATAGTAAATAATATTTAGTCATAATTTAAAGTTACTTTTTAAAATAAATCTTTATTGTTCAGATTATTACAGTTCCTCTTTTTTCCCCCCTCCCATAGCTCCTTTCCACCCGGTTCCCACCACACCCCATGCCCTTACCCCTACACTGTCCTCATCCATAGGTATACAATTTTTGTCCAGTCTCTTCCCTCACTCCCTACACCCCCTTTCTCCCGAGAATTGTCAGTCCACTCCATTTCTATGCCCCT
>NW_005336281.1:0-224 GCF_000412655.1 Myotis brandtii | reverse complement strand
TGAGTGACAGCCCAAGCCCTCCTGAGAGTGAGGACAATGTTTTTTTTGTTGTTGTTGTTTTTTTGTTTTGTTTTGTTTTACCTCCTACTAGAGACACAGATGATCACTAGACACAAGGATTTAAGAACAAATTTGATCAACCAGCACAGAGGTATATAATCAAGGTATGGCTGCCCCTTGAGTTAGAAATGCTAAGCGAAATAAGTCAGTCAGAGAAAGATAAA
>NW_005336280.1:0-258 GCF_000412655.1 Myotis brandtii | reverse complement strand
ACGCCCTCCGCTAACAGCGGTCCCCCTATCCACCCCCCCCAACCTCTCAAGCCCTACAGTGCCCGCAACCAAGGCACATGCCCCCGACTAGAATCGAACCCGGGACCCCTGAGTCCGCAGACTGATGCTCCATCCACTGAGCCAAACCAGTCAGGGCAAGAAATTGTTTTTAAAAAATGATAATAAAGTGATATGAAAAAATAGCATATAAAGTTTCAAAGCACATAATAGAGAACTGAAATGCATAAATATGTCACA
>NW_005336279.1:0-206 GCF_000412655.1 Myotis brandtii | reverse complement strand
TCAGAGAAAGACAAATATCATATGATCTCACTCATATTGTGGAATCTAATGTACAATATAAACTGACAAACAAAATAGATCCAGAGACATGGAAGCATGCAACAGACTGACAATTCCAAAAGGGAAGGGAGAGGTGGGAAGAGATTAATCAAAGAATTTATATGCATTAATGCATAACCCATGGACACAGACAATAGTGGGGTGAA
>NW_005336278.1:0-685 GCF_000412655.1 Myotis brandtii | reverse complement strand
CTGCTAACAATGTACTCAGGTGGCAGCTTTGAAGAGGTCATTCCAGGCAGCCCATCTCTGCAACAGGCCAAACAATGACGCGAGATCGCCAGTGTCCACCACCATCCCCTGCTGTGGGCCCTTTGGCAAAGTGAGTCTTCTGCAAAGTGAGTCAGCTCCATGGGTGGGTTAGCGAAACATATTAGAATGATAGCTGTTTAGGATTTATAGCATACATTTCAGCATCACTGTGGTTTTAAGAACATCATTTGGGAATCAGAAAGATCTGGTTCTTCTACCAATGTGAGGATCTTTTCATCTCTGTCTCTGAGCCCTCATCTGTTAAGTGGGCATCATCATAAGGTCCAGGAGAGCTGTAGGACTGGGCAAGGTGATGCATGTATAGCTCAGAGCACAGTGCTGGGCCCCACTGACAGCTGGATAAGGGAGGCTATTTTTAAATCATTAGTTATGTCCAGCTCTTCCCTGTGACTGAGAGCAAGTTTTTAGAAAGGAGTCACAACAGTAATTCTGTATTTGTGATCTGTCATTATCAGTATACCCAGCCCCTCCCTGTGCCATCACGGGTGGTAAAATGAGGAAAACAATGCAAACTAGATGGCTTTGCGATATTTGAATACATTTTTCCGCCTGTAAACTCTTGTGAAGTGAAGGAGGCAGATAGTTCATGGTTCACAAGGCAAAA
>NW_005336277.1:0-445 GCF_000412655.1 Myotis brandtii | reverse complement strand
AGAATAATAACCTTGGCTTCCTTATGCTTTTGTGATGGTTAATTGAGACAAGGTGTTATAAATACCAGCACATACTACAGGTGCTCACTAATACTCCTTCCCTTCCCCTTGGCCTGAAAGAACATCATGCATCTTAAGTTTCCAACCAGGTATGAGTGCAGGATTCATAAAAAGGAAGTTCATGTAGAAGAATTATAAGGTGATCTTTTCAAATACTGAATATAACTCAAGAATCATAAGAGGTGTCCTGGTCAGTGTTGCTCAGTGGTAAGAACATCAGCCTGGACCCCAAAGGGTCTCAGGTTCAATTCCCGGTCAAGGGTAAGTACCTGGGTTGCAGGTTCAATCACTCACCCAGTTGTGGCCTATGTGGGAGGCCACCAGTCAATGTGTCTCTCTCACACTGATGTTTCGTTCTCTCCCTCTCCCTCTCCCTCTCCCTCTC
>NW_005336276.1:0-338 GCF_000412655.1 Myotis brandtii | reverse complement strand
AGATCCAGAGACATAGAAACATCGAACAGACCATCAAGCTTCAGAGGGAAGGAGGGGAGGGGTGGTAAGAGATCAACCAAAGGACTTGTATGCATGCATATAAGCATAACCAATGGACACAGATAGTAGGGGGTGAGGGCATGTGCTGGAAGGTGGGAGCAGCCAGGGAGAGGACAATGGGGGAAAAAAGGACACATATGTAATACTTTCAACAATAAAGAATTTAAATTTTTTTAAAAAGATTCAATTCATAGTTTTAACTGTTTGATAGATGTTTATATCTGGATGTCCCATTAATACTTCAAACTCAATTTTCAGAAACCATGCATTATTTTCCT
>NW_005336275.1:0-223 GCF_000412655.1 Myotis brandtii | reverse complement strand
TTTTTAGCTTTTCCCTGACCCCTCTTCTGGGCTAGGACGCCACCCAGGCCACTGCATCACGCTCAGCCATCCCGTCTCCTTAGGCTCCTCGACGGGCGGTTGTTCTGACTTCCTTGTCTGTGATGCTCCTATAGTTTTGATGATCTCAGGGGTATTTTGTAGAATGTCACTCAACCAGGGTTGGTGGTTTCTTTTAGTCCTTCAAGACCAGTGGGAAGGGGCA
>NW_005336274.1:0-624 GCF_000412655.1 Myotis brandtii | reverse complement strand
AGTGTAAAGGCAAAAAAATAAAATGCTTATGTGCCCAACATCCCTTCCTACTCGGGGTAGAGGGTGACATACACCCCGTGTCCAGGCAGAATACCCTGAGGACGGTTCCCCTTGAAGCCAAATGAAACACTGTGACCCTTTGACCTTTCCGTCTCCCCCTCTGGGACACAGAGGAATGCCCAGAGGTGCAGCATCTGGCTCATGACCTTGACATGATAATCACAAGGAAGAAAGTCAAGATGTTAAGGGCGGCCAAGGAGAAAGTGAGCAGGAGCCAGAGTCCTCGGGGACGTCACCGACACAGGCCTGACCTCCCTCCCCAGGTGGCTGATAGGCGAGACAAACGAAGGTCTGTCCATGCAGGCCTGTTCCTTCCTATTCTCAGCTGCTCGGACTTGGAGTTGTCGGTGGGAAGCTACTTTAACCATCGTCTGTGTGGAAATCTCTGAGATGACATTTTAGCTGCGACCTTAGTGGTCAGAAGGGGCCGCCATGTGAAGATCTGGGAGGCAGAATCCCAGGTGCAGGAACCGCGAGTGCAAAGGCCCTGATGCAGAAATACATGGTCTGTGTTAAGAACAGCGTAGAGCCCGGTGTGCCGGAAGCACCGCGGGCACGGGATGT
>NW_005336273.1:0-280 GCF_000412655.1 Myotis brandtii | reverse complement strand
TCTCTCCTGACAGGGTCTGTGGTGAGGGTTCTGTGGTGCTTCGACTGCTTCATCCTATCCCTGAGCCACAGACTTGAAGCATTGAATAACCAGTTGGTGGAGCTCTTATCTGTGTAGCAGGTCATGACCACAGCATCCTCATTCTCTGTGACTGTGGTGTTGCTGGCTAGGAGTGTGGGCACACTCACTGACCCTGTGAAGAAATAGAGCATGAGAATGATTGACTGTGAGCTTGAGACCGGAGGCATGCTCCTTCCTCAAAGATCTTAGCCCTGACTCT
>NW_005336272.1:0-601 GCF_000412655.1 Myotis brandtii | reverse complement strand
CTGGGTGGCTTTCCAACTCATTATACTGGTGCCCCAGCTAGCGGGTTCCCAGCAATTTTTTCTGGCATTCACTTTCACCTGTGATACCTCAGTGGTCTCCTCTGCCATCCAATGGGCAACAGCCACATCCTCTCCAACAGTTTGAAGCTAAGTCTTAGGTAAGGGCTTGGAGGAGAGAGGCCTTCTTCCAAGTTTATCTTAGAGTAGTCTACCATAGCTCTACAGGAAGTGGCAATTTCATTCATTTTCTATCCCAGTATTCTTTTTTTTTAAATTTATTTATTGATTTTAGATAGAGAAACATTGATTTGTTGTTCCATTTGTTTATGCATTGATTAGTTGCTTCTTGTATGTGCCCTTACCAGAGATCGAACCCCAACCTGAGCTATCAGGACAATGCTCTAACCAACTGAGCTACCCAGCCAGGGCCTATTCTAGTATTCTTTTTCCCCTCTTAGTAGTTCATCTTCTGGTACTAGTTCTTTATGATAAAATTTCCCTGTTCAAGTTGCTAATGTGGCTCTGCCTCCTGACTAGACCTCATTTGTTATATAAAAGCATATGAGGCCCTAACAGGTTTGGCTCAGTGGATAGAGCATCG
>NW_005336271.1:0-247 GCF_000412655.1 Myotis brandtii | reverse complement strand
ACATGATGCGATGGGTAGATTCTATTCACCACAGAACGCTACAATGTTGACAGACTACCTCTGACTCCAGCCATGGAACCTGGCAGGCAGGACAGCGTCACCTTACTGAGGTCGAGATCCAGCACCATCTGAGTTTCTGCTCTGAAGTGAACATGGCACGAAGGGCTCTTCTGATCAGCTCTGAGTCCTGTCATGGTGAATGGAGCTCCAGGGGAAGGACGGGGCGGTGACCCAGCGCAATTCATAT
>NW_005336270.1:0-340 GCF_000412655.1 Myotis brandtii | reverse complement strand
CAAATAAATAGAAGGACCAAGAATAAAACATAATTATGTCTCGTTCCCATGTGCTGTTCTGACATGTTGTATAAATGGCTTTTTGTTTCTAAAGAAACATTTATTAACCATTTGTACTTTTTAAATAAACCTATGGTACTATTGACAGCCATTATCTACATTTTGCAAATAAAACAAAAAATAAGCAAAACCTGGCCTCTACCTCTCTCCATTGGGCTAGCCTATCTCCCAATTTATTAATGTTTATCAAAGTTTTGAGCCTTAATTCAGAGTCTATTGGTTAACACTCCTACCCAGCAATACAAAATACATGAATTTCTATGATTATAGTACTTTTACA
>NW_005336269.1:0-276 GCF_000412655.1 Myotis brandtii | reverse complement strand
GCTGCATCTCTCCTTGAATGTTCTTCTGGTTTTCACCACTTCCTCTGACCTCCCTCTTCCATTCTTAAGCACCCTTATGATGACATTATCGACTTCCCCGTAATCCAGGGTAATCTCTCTGTGGTAAGGTCGGCTGATTAGCAACCTTAATTCCACCTGAAACCTTAATTCCCCTTTGCCATATACCGTAATATATATATTCATGGGTTCTGAGGATCAGGGAATGGACATTTTGGGGCGGGGGGGAAGTCATTATTCTGCTCAACATAAAAGGGG
>NW_005336268.1:0-263 GCF_000412655.1 Myotis brandtii | reverse complement strand
TAGCAGGCATCAAGTGTTGAAAGGCACAGCTATATTCATGAATCCTTTCCTTTTCTTAAATAATGTCCTTTGAAATTATATTCAAACTAGAGGCCCGGTACACAAAATTAGTGCTCGGAGGGGGCGGCCGGTCCTTCAGCCCAGCCTGCACCTTCTTGCAGTCTGGGAGCCCTTAGGGGATGTTCGACTAATGGCTTAGGCCTGCTCCCCAGGGGCAGCGAGCCTAAGCAGGCAGTCGGACATCCTTAGTGCTGCCGTGGAGG
>NW_005336267.1:0-357 GCF_000412655.1 Myotis brandtii | reverse complement strand
CGCCTGCGGGCACATCCTGGAAGGGCGCTCCTACCGCTGGCCGAGGAATCGCTGCTCTGCTGGGGGGTGAGGCGAGGGTTCAGCGACAAGGAGACCGCAGACTAAGTGTGTGAAAGACAAACCCCCCAGGAGCCTGGCAGACCCGCCCACCCAGACGTGGGGAAGGAGAACCGGAGAGAAACTTCCAGACGCTGTTTGACGGCAGAGCCTTGTAGTCAGATCTGGTGACTCGGATGAGAGGAAAGAGTGAGCGTCTTCCTGGCTTTGAAACGGCGCCTTTCACTCCCATTTCAGTGAGTGGAGCTCGAGGTGTTCCGATTGGAGTTCTCTCTACGATTATTTCTGGTTTATCTTCTT
>NW_005336266.1:0-309 GCF_000412655.1 Myotis brandtii | reverse complement strand
TGATGGAGATGCCCACCCACCAGGCTCCCCCACCCCCTAGGGCCCCGGGCGCCTGCAAGAAGGCGAAGGCTCGGGAAGACGGGGACGCTCACTTACCAGCCTCACAGAGGTCGCTGGAGGAGCTCCTGGCTGCATTCTGGTTGGGGTCACCCAGTTCCGAGCCGGCTGCCACGGCTGCCTGCAATCAGCCAGGGAGACGGGCTTAGCCAGAGAGGCCTCGGGCCCGGCCAGCATCGCTCAGTGGCTGAGCATCTAACTATGAACCAGGAGGTCACGGCTCGATTCCCGGTCACAGCACATGCCCGGGTT
>NW_005336265.1:0-554 GCF_000412655.1 Myotis brandtii | reverse complement strand
AAACTTTTCTGTGAAATTAAACTTTTCATACATGCTTCATTTTAATTACACACACATGTCTACATAAGTAAAAATAGGTAAATTAACTAATTTATCACATTTTTAATACATTCGGAAAACCTACTTTATTATATAATGGATTTTCGGCTTTAATGGACACCTCCTCACCCAAATTAGCCTGTTATATCGAGGTTTTACTGTATATGCATCACTAGTTTGTTCCTTTAGTTGGGAATAGTATTCTATTGTATAAACACATTACAGTTTTATTTATCCATTCACATATTGATGGACATTTGTATTATTTCCAGTTTTGCTAATATGAACAAAGCTTCTATGAACATTCTTGTTTATGTCTTTTTATGAACATATGTTTTCATTTCTCTTAGGTAAATACTTAGAAGTAAGATTGCTGTTTGAATGGCAAGTGTGTATTTAACTTTGTAAGAGACTGCCAAACCTTCTTCCAAAGGGATTGTACCCATTAGCAATGTACGAGGTCGCTGGTAGGTATTGCCACCTGCAAATGCTAATCTTAGGTACAGCTGTAGGTA
>NW_005336264.1:0-447 GCF_000412655.1 Myotis brandtii | reverse complement strand
GGGGACAACATGTAGATGTCAGGTTCTCCAGTTCTCATTCATGGGAACTGTCCAAGGTGGTCCCAGCTATAATGGGCCTTGGCTCCAAGAAAGCTTGTCAGAGCATCGTGGTTCATGGTGTGGCAGAATGACATCGCTGACGGTCTCAGGAAGGAGCTGAAATTTCAGATGGGAAAGGTGCTTAGAGAAGGTGGAGCAGAGATGTTGTCTGAGCACTGGTTTCAGAGCACGAAGCCAACCTCTCTGAGCCCGTGCCTGAAAAGAGTCTTGGGAAGGGTGCGTTGGAACCCAGTCGTTCCTGGCACATGGCAAGCACTGGGTAAATATTTGCTGAGTATGTGAGTGGAGCCAGAAAGCTCTGTGGTCCAACCCTGGCTCTGATCCTTGCCCCCATCGGTGAGGTTTTGGACACATTTCTTTTTTTTTTTTTTTTAATATATTTTATTG
>NW_005336263.1:0-306 GCF_000412655.1 Myotis brandtii | reverse complement strand
ACCCCTAACTGCCTCCCCTGCTGGCCTGGTTGCCCCATACTAGCCCCCCTACCAGCCTGGTCACCCACAACTGCCCCCCCTGCCAGCCAGGTCACCCCCAACAGCCCCCCTGCTGGCCTGGTTGCCCACAACTGCCCCCCTCTGCCAGCCTGGTTGCCCCTAACTGCCTCACCTGCTATGACGTGCGCTAACCACCAGGGGGCACATGCAAAACACAGTGCGTGTCAGCAGCAGGCGGCAGAGTGCAGAACATGGCAGGCATTGGCCACGGCGGAATGGTGGAGCAGGTGAGCAGGGGTGCCAGAC
>NW_005336262.1:0-1158 GCF_000412655.1 Myotis brandtii | reverse complement strand
TCATCAGTATTTTACTTTTAATTGATTCAGAATTATGTCTCGGAGAGTTAATAAGATACATGAGAGTATAACTATAAAAAATGAAACAGATTTTTCTCTTCCATAAATGGAAATTTGGCATTCTATTCATTATCTTGCATGGCTAGTAATAATATTTTCCCTGGATAATTTTGGGTGGGGGGCAAGGATATGAAGCAAAGGACAGATAGCGTTTGGGGAGAGGAGAATGGTGTCCATCCCTTGCTGTTCCTTCAGTTCATTTACTCACTCTGAGCCTCGGTCTTCTCACCTATAGAATGGAGATTATACTGACTACCTTACATTTGTTGTGAAGACTGAATAATATTATTTCTGGAAAGCACACAGTCTGATATCTCGGACATGAGCCCTTGACGACACTGAGTTATCGTGATCATTGCTAAGAATTCTCATCACAATTGTGGCACATATCTGTGCCACTCCCTCAAGTCCCATTAGATTTTCCTGAACATGGTGCTTTCACTTCCAAATGTCACACCCGCGGCACCTCATCATCAGAAGGCTACCCTTAGGCTGGCAAAGCCTACTTTTCCTGCTGGACAGAGAACAAAAAGTACCAGGAGATTTATCTCCTCCATGTACAGCCCAAGGCCACTGACCTTGGGTGGCTATAAAGACCCTAATTTCCAAGACCCAGGCAATCTGAGGTGTAGACCACATGCCTCCAGAGCATCTTCATGGGACTGAGACAAAGTCCACCTCCCTGGAACCACTGGAACTTTGCCTACTATTGTATCTTCATTTGGACTCCTCACCTTCCCAGTCCCACTGTCCGCTCCTCTTCTGTTTTTTTCTTGAGGGCATTTCTTAGTAAACCACTTTTCTACAAATCCTCATCTGAGGTCCTGCTTCTAGGGAACCCCAATCTAAGGTAGTGATGAAGAAGGAGGTAGAGGAGGAGAGGAGGAAGGTGGATGTGATTGTTAATTTCATGTGTCAACTGGACTGGGCCAGCGGTGCCCAGATAGTTGGTTAAACATTATTCCTGTGTGTTTGATGGTAAGGGTGTTTCTGAATGAGATTAGCATTGGAATCAGTAGCCTGAGTTAAGTAGAATGCCCTCCCCAGCGTGGGGGGGCCTTGTCCGATCTGTTGCAGGCCTGAATAGAACTAAAGGCC
>NW_005336261.1:0-259 GCF_000412655.1 Myotis brandtii | reverse complement strand
TTATTTATTTATTTATTTATTTATTTATATTGTTTAACTATTATATGCCTCCTTTTTCCCGGATTAACTCCCCCCGGCCACTCCCACCCATGACGGCAAGCCTGCACCTTCCCAGTGTCTGTGCCCATTGGTCATGCTAATATGCATACATACAAGTCCTTTGGTTGATTGCTAACCCGACCCCCTCCCCTGCCTTCTACCTGAGATTGGATGGTCTGCTCTGTGCCACCTTGTCTCTGGATCCATTTTTGTTCATCAG
>NW_005336260.1:0-216 GCF_000412655.1 Myotis brandtii | reverse complement strand
GAGAGAGATCGATCAGCTGCCTCCTGCACGGCCCCCAGTAGGGACATGCCCACAACCAAGGCACATGCCCCTGACCGGAACCGAACCCGGGACCCTTCAGTCCGCAGGCCGACGGAAGCTCTATCCACTGAGCCAAACCGGTTCGGCTTTGCTTTGTATTTCCAATAAGTTGCAAAGTACATTGTGATGTTAATCCACAAGGGAAGAAGATACTAA
>NW_005336259.1:0-231 GCF_000412655.1 Myotis brandtii | reverse complement strand
GGGCACAGGCCCGGGTCGCGGGCTCCATCCCCAGTGGTGGGTGTGGAGGAGGCGGCCGATCCATGATTCTCTCTCATCACGGATGTTTCTCTCTCTCTCCCTTCCTCTCTGACATCAATAAAAATATGTTTAAAAAAAAAATTTCATGCTCCTCTCCCCGCTTTGCCCTGGGTGGCCCGGGCGTGTGTTTCTCGCTCGCAGACTGGCTGGTCCCCGCCCCCCAGGTGCCCG
>NW_005336258.1:0-226 GCF_000412655.1 Myotis brandtii | reverse complement strand
CCCGTGTCCTCCCCGGCTGTGCGACCACCTGGGCCTCGCCTGGACCCGAACACAGGCCACCAGATAGCCAGCCGCCCCACTCCGCCTTATGCAGACCCCACAGCCCGAAGCAGGAAGAGGGAGCCTGGCCCGCCCAGGGCATCCCAGTCAACCCAGAGACGGGCACCCGCTTCCAGTTCAGTCCCGAGAGAACCCCAGTCACCTCTTGGGTGGAGCACTCTCAGGG
>NW_005336257.1:0-231 GCF_000412655.1 Myotis brandtii | reverse complement strand
TCTCTGCCAATACACCAAATGTTGTGGCAGAATGCACTGGAGAATGGTCAGCCAGCACTCTGAGGGAGGAAAGTTTAAGCTTTATTTCGAATATCTGCTAGTCCAGGGGAATTCCGGATCCAAAGCCTGAACTGAACTCGTAGGGAGGCTCTGACCTATATATCTCCTCTTGTGGCGAGCCCCTGAGGGTCCCTGTGGCTCCACCCAAGTCAGTCTTGGCAGGGCCTTGGA
>NW_005336256.1:0-205 GCF_000412655.1 Myotis brandtii | reverse complement strand
CAACACTCAGCTTCCCCCAAGTGGGACACAGGCCCCGGCACCACCTTGGAGCGGCATCCCACCAAATCACAGCCAACGCTGCCAAGACCCCATGGAGCAAAATGCAGCCCACAGCTCAATCCAGCCTGGAAATGGTCGCTGTAGGCGCTGGGTAATAATGTCACGTACCAACACCTAGCTTCCTCTCCCTAGCAACTAGCCTCCT
>NW_005336255.1:0-1869 GCF_000412655.1 Myotis brandtii | reverse complement strand
CGGCTGCCTCCTGCACACCCCAGACTGGGGATTGAGCTAGTAACCTGGGCATGTGCCCTGACTGGGGATTGAACCGTGAACTCCTGGTTCATGGGTCAACGCTCAACCACTGAGCAACACTGGCTAGGCTGTGACTGAATTTATTTCTGGACTCTCAGTTCTCTTCCACTGATCTTGTCTATCTTGTAGCCAGCAGTCAGCATGGTCTCAATTCCTGCAGCTTTAAGATACGTCTGAAAATAAAGTAGTGTTAATTCCCACTTTGTTGTTTTGGCTATTTTAGGTTCTTCACATTTTCATATGACTTTTAGAATCACTTCTCAGTTGCTAAAATTTTTATTGGGATTATATTTAATTTATACATCAGTTTTGGAGGAATTGACATTAACACTGAGTTTTTTAACACATAAACAAGGTACATCTTTTCATTTATTTAGGTTTTTCTTAATTTTTCTCAGCAATATGTTTTACTTTCCAGTATACAAGTGTTAGTTTTATCCAAAAACACTCTCCAAGTGGAGACAAAAATTAAGTATCACATATACCAAACAGTAAAATGAGTAGTTTTGAAATTAGTTCCTTAGACAGTATAATATATGAATACATCCTTTATTTGCGTGTCTATCTATATATATAAAAACCTAAGTGACCATTACAACTGGACAACTGGATGACCGGATGACCAGCCGGTAGCTGTGACGTGCACTGACCACCAGGGGGCAGATGCTCAGTGCAGGAGCTGTTCCCTGGTGGTCAGTGCGCTCCCACAGCTAACCTCCTGCGGCTGTTCAATCTCCTGCGGTTCCCCCCCTGCCCCCCTGGCCAGCCAGCCCCGAGAGGCCCTGACCAGGACTGGGCACAACGGCCCCGATCTGCCCTGATTGCTGGCCAGGCCAAGGACCCCACCTGTGCATGATTTGTGCACCAGGCCTCTAGTGGGTTCATAAAATATTTACTGTTAAGGAAAATGCTTTCTCTCTTCACATCACTTTGTAATCCTTTGCGGTTTTTATGGGAAGACTAGATTTTCTGAATTATTAGCATTAATCAATGAACTCTAAGAGATGTTTATTTCAAATAGAATGTGGCCTGCTTATATTCTAGAAAGAAACAATAAAAGCATCATTAATCTCTCTGAAACCATCAGCTCTCACCTGACATTTAAGGTTCATAGTCTGCAAAGGATTCACTGAAATCCTGTTTGGTTCCTTATTAGCAACATTAAAAAAAAATTCCACAATTGTTATGCCTCTTTCAAGAACAGCTGGGGATCTCTCTGAACCAGCCATCTGCACAGTTAGACAATTCCCAGGATGGTTTTATTTGCCTATTAGCCAGGCACACCAGAACAGCTGCACCTGGACGTGCTTCACCCTTGCTGTAGGACTGTGTCCCCGGGAGTGTTTTTCAGCACAGCCTGTCCCTTGAAGGCCTGTGGCTTTGTTTCTCTGCAGGGGTCATTCTTTTGCTGGTGATATCTTTTTTCCTTTATATTTTAAAGTGATAATTTAAAAAACCTCATCTAATCCATGGAAATCTCATTTGAAAATCTGCATTATCATATTACCAAATGTCATTGATGAATCAGTAGGCTAAAACCATACAGGCATCTGCTGTAGACATAAATTTCCAATGTAGCCAAACAGGAGTAAAGCTCCCACAGTGCCCGTCACAGTGTTGAATGTCTCAGGTTTATTTTACATGCTGCTTCTACATGCTGCTCCCAGTTTTTTGTAGAACTTCACATATAACCAGGCTTTTCTGGAATAATTGATTTTGCCTTTTAAAAAATATGTTTTTATTGATTTTAAAGAGAGGGAAAGGGAGAGGGTTAGAGAGGTAGAAACATTGATGAGAGAGAAACATTGA
>NW_005336254.1:0-410 GCF_000412655.1 Myotis brandtii | reverse complement strand
CACTTTGTATTCCCATATCATTGAGAAGAATCAGGGGATTATTCCTGTAAAGTTGGCACAAGTGTCTTCTCCAGGAGAAACACAGAAACAGAATAGGGAGTGGAACCCAGGCATCTAACTCTCAGTCCATTGTCATTTCAAATTGGTCAGTGTCCCTTTTAATTAATAATTTCAAGGTTGAAGACATTCAAGAGTTAGGGCATTGAATTTATGGAAAGTTTCCCTCCTAACCTCTGCTCTTTAATTCAGTCTTTTCTTCGCTGAGCTACTCAGTCTCTCCTTTTCTCTCTGGGCAGTGTCTTCAGTTCCATTTACCTGGCATCTCACTGTAGCGATTCTTGGAATCTTGTGTTTTTTTCTCCTTTTGACCACTGGAATCTTGGGACACAAGGGTAAGTTAAACAAGACCC
>NW_005336253.1:0-867 GCF_000412655.1 Myotis brandtii | reverse complement strand
TGTTTCCCGTAGTTTTTAACAGCTTGATTGAGATCTGATTCATACACCACACAACTCACTCATTTAAACGCACGAGGACAAATAAAACATAATTAAAACGAATCTCGCATGTTCTCAAAATTTTGAATGTGGCTGCTAGAAAACTTACAATTTTCATATTTGCTTTTATTGACAAAATAAAATCTCGAGTATATTTTTATTTCTTACACCAAATTACAAAGCCCAAACTTTGACCTGCCATGTGACCGAATGATCTTCATCCAGAAAAAATCTCCTTGATGGCTTTCGGACTTTTAAATTGTTAGCTGCCATCGACTCTTCTTGATGTGCTGGTCCCAGCCTCGGGTCTGCGAGGTCTGTTCACACATTCGGAGGGAGTGAGGCTGTGGATGGGAAGCAGTGCCTTCCAGATGCGGCACTTGAGGCTGATGAGAAGCCTCTGCTTGACTGGCCTGTTTAATCAAGCCTGGCAGCCATTTATTGCTTGCTTGACTAAAACGTGCTGGATATTATTGCTTTAAAGAACCTTTCTCCATCAGCTCTTTCCAGAGCTGAGAATTATCTCCAGGGCCATGCAAATTACCTGTGTGTGTGTATATACAGGCCAGGGCTGAAACGGGAGGGAGAGATGGGTGGGGAGAATAACGCTGAGAAATGTGAGCGCTCCGAAGTGGCCCACACCTGTTCATGGTGTCAGAGTGTCACTCTCTTTAGGAAGCCTGAAGTTCAACCCTTGCAGAGGCTGTGGGCCTCGAAGGCATGTAGGAATGACAGAAGAAGCAGTCCTAAAAGGGCATGTGCCCACAATGTACTAGAATATAATTTTTAAAAATTTCCCCTTCCAAATGAACCCCACACTAAATGTCT
>NW_005336252.1:0-277 GCF_000412655.1 Myotis brandtii | reverse complement strand
ATATATATATTATTTCTGGAGAAAATCCTAGTCTACATTAAAGGTAAAATCTTAGGTAAAAATATAATCCTAATAAAAACCTGCACAACATTTTCATATAATTAGAAAAATTTCTGTATTCCAAAAAATGGCCTGCTTTTTAAAAATGACATTTGGTATTAAAAATAGCTAACATTTATAAAGCATTCCTATGAGTCAGGTATTATTCCACTTTTTAACTTCTTTATTTATTTTTTATTTTTTTATTTTTTTAAAATTTTTTATTGATTAAGTTATT
>NW_005336251.1:0-228 GCF_000412655.1 Myotis brandtii | reverse complement strand
CGTAGTAGTGCTGCTGCGTGCGGATCCAGCGCCCCACCAGGTGGTCGCGCACCGTGTGCGCCAGCGCGAAGAAGTAGTCGCGGGGGGTGGCCACATTGCGGTCCTTGACCAGCGTGAAGTGCAGGTGCCGGTTGAAGCCCTTCTTCAGCTCCGCCACGTTCTCCACGCCCACGATGCCGCGGATGCTGATCTGCCGCCGCTTCTCCTGGTCGGTCAGGGGCTTGGCCA
>NW_005336250.1:0-253 GCF_000412655.1 Myotis brandtii | reverse complement strand
TGATTTCAGAGAGGAAGGGGGAGGGAGAGAGAGATATCAACACCAACGATGAGAGAGCATCATGGATCGGCTGCCTCCTGCAGGCCCCACACTGGGGATGGAGTCCACAACCTGGTCATGCGCCCTGACCAGACTCGAACCTGGGACCTTTCAGTCTGCAGGCCGACACCCTACCCACAGAGCCAAACCGGCTGGGGTGAGACTTTCCATTTACTCTAAGGGACACTTTCAACTGTGACCTTAACAGTGACCT
>NW_005336249.1:0-540 GCF_000412655.1 Myotis brandtii | reverse complement strand
TTTTTATTCCTTTTTGAAAGCTGTATCCATTTCTGAGTGTAAATTGAAACTCACACTTGAACCCTGGTTTCACATTTCTTTTTGCAGTGCTTACTCCAGATCACCTGAGTCTATACCTCTTGTTAATACATGTGACTAAATAATATGTGGCCTGAGTGCAGACCCTCTATGCTTGGATTGGATGAAATGGTCAAAAGGGTCAAAACAGTCCACTTAATAAGAAATCTTTATAGGCTTGTTGGGAATCAATAATAGTCAAGTTTAGAGAGACCATTTAAGTCCTGGCCATCTCTATATTGATTAACAAATTTTACTTTGCACAGATAGCTTATTTCAAAAGTTATCTGTGCAAAATAACATTTTACATTGTTCATATACAGCCTAAATCTTAAGTTTTAAAAGCCTCGCAGACATCATCTCATGATTTCGACAGCATCTTTACAGGGTCCTAGGAGGCTGACATCCTGGCCCTGGAACACAGATGGGGATGCTAAGCATTGGTATAGGCATTGTATTTGTATTGGTAATGCATTAAGCTGT
>NW_005336248.1:0-221 GCF_000412655.1 Myotis brandtii | reverse complement strand
AAGGAAACAAAGGCAAAATGAAAGATATTATAAAAAAAGAAAAGCAAGATGTCATCTTAATTTTTATAAACAGACAAGAGGCCCGATGCATGAAATTTGTGCAAGAGTAGGCCTTCCTTCCCCCACTGCCAGCACCAGCTTCCTTTGGGCACCCAGAACCCGGGCTTCCCTCTGGCTACTGGCAGGCACCCGGGACCCGGGCTTCCCTCTAGCCACCAGCA
>NW_005336247.1:0-233 GCF_000412655.1 Myotis brandtii | reverse complement strand
GCCAGAAGCCAGGCTCACGGCTGGCAAGCGCTACAGCAGTGGCGGGAGCCTCTCCCGCATCCGCAGCAGCGCTAAGGATGTCCAACTGACGGCTTAGAAGTGGGCCTAAGCTGTCAGTTGGACATCCTCCGAGGGCTCCTGGATTGTGAGCGGGTTCAGGCCGGGCTGAGGGACCCCCCTAACCCGAGTGCACAAGTTTTGTGCAAAGGGCCTATAGTCCTATAAATAAAAGG
>NW_005336246.1:0-459 GCF_000412655.1 Myotis brandtii | reverse complement strand
TTATTGTAATTGATTCTAGTTTCATGCCATTGTGATCCGAGAAGATTGTAACTTTGGGATGAAATATTTTATAAATGTAAATTAAATTAATCTGATTTAGTGTTTCCTTTAGGCTCACTTTTACCTTGTTGATTGTCTGAAAGATCTATCCAAAGATGTCAGTGGGGTGTTAAAATCCCCTACTGTGACTGTATTGCTGTCAATCTCTCTTAACATCCTCTAGAAGATTTAAAAAATATATTTAGATGCTCCTTCTTTGGGTGCATATTTATTTACCAGGATTATATCCTCTTGTTTTATTGATTCCATTAGTGTTATGTGGTGGCCTTCTTTGTCTCTTGTATCCTTTTCTTTGAAATCTATTTGGTCGGATATAAATATTGCTACCCTTGCCTTTTCTATTTGCATGGAAAAAATTTTCCTATCCCTTCACTTTCTGTCTGTGTGAATCATTTGTTC
>NW_005336245.1:0-201 GCF_000412655.1 Myotis brandtii | reverse complement strand
CTGGTCAAGGGCACATATCTGGGTTGCAGGTCCCCCAACCCCAGCAGGGGCAAGTGCAGGGGGCAACCAATCAATGTCTCTCTCATGTCGATGTTTCTCTCTCTCTCTTTCTGTCTCACCACTCCTCCCTTCCTTCCATCTCTCTCTCCCCCTTCCCTCCCACGCTCTAGAAATCAATGGAAAAAAATATCCTCAGGTGAG
>NW_005336244.1:0-322 GCF_000412655.1 Myotis brandtii | reverse complement strand
TGTCCTGGGGGTTCTCCTTAAGTCAGCAGGGGGTCTACAGATGAGGACTTCCTTGCCGTTCACCAGAGAGACAGACAAGGACACAGAGATGGAGAGAAAATAATGAGGAGAGAGAGAGAGAGAGAGAGAGAGAGAGAGAGAGAGAGAGAGAAAGAAAAGACAGAGAAATGGCAAGAGAAAGAGAGAGGCAGAGTTAAGAAGACAGTGATCTAGAGAGATGGACAAAGAAACAAGGGAGTCCTAGAAAGGGAGAGACAGGTGCCAGGGATTAGATGGAGAGACATGGAGAGATAGAGAGATTGAGAGCCAGATAGAGAAACAG
>NW_005336243.1:0-506 GCF_000412655.1 Myotis brandtii | reverse complement strand
GGCCCGGGCCGTGAGCCCCAATAGAAAACTGACCCCCCCACACACAGGTCTCACAGCAGCCAGAGCGAGACGGGTCAGAAGCAGCAGAACCCGCATCCAGAGGGACAGAGCTCCTGAGATACGGACACAACTTGGATCTCAATGAACACAACAGCTTTCAGAGCACACAGGGAGGGGAAACGATGCTCCTTTCACTAAAAAACGTGATTCCCCGACGAAATAGCTCTTCAGACAGAGACGGTGAGGTGGTCACACAATGACTTTTTTTTTTTTAAATTGATTCTAGAGAGAGTTATCCCAGTAACTTCAGAAAGAACATCCTTTCAGAATTGACTGTTGTAAAGTATAAGTAATGATACCAGGCCGTATAATAGAGTTTAGCTTACATCATAATTATCATCTTGGTGGAATTAGTCCGTGTATTAGCTTTTCATAACGTTAAACAAAAACAAAATAGCCCTTAAGAATTTAATGTGATTGTGTGGTCACTTGATTTCATTCAGGCT
>NW_005336242.1:0-374 GCF_000412655.1 Myotis brandtii | reverse complement strand
TCTACCACATCATTTTCCAGGCTATGCTTACAGTTTTCTCAAAACATGCCACATCCTTTTATTTCAAAAAAATTTTTTTAAATCATCACCCATATGTTTATTGATTTTAGAGATAGAGAGAGAGAGAAACATCAATTTGTTGCCTCCGTAGGCACCCCAGCCCCCTGACAGGAATCAGTTCGAGCCTGAACTTAGGTATGTGCCCTGACCAGGAATCAAACCTGCAACCTTTTTGATGCATGGGACAATGTTTCAACCAACTGAGCCACCTGACTGGGGCAAAACATGCCATTTTTAAATGAGTCAATCCCTGGTAAGTGTTACCTGTTGACTTGGATGCTCTCTAAAGCAGGGATGAGGCCCTTTCTTACTTT
>NW_005336241.1:0-238 GCF_000412655.1 Myotis brandtii | reverse complement strand
ACCTGGATCTGTGACCCTGCCGGGCGGGGGGCACTGCAGGAGGCTGTCTGTAGTCCGGGACTTGGATCTGTGACCCTGCCAGGCTGGAGGCAGTGCTTGAGGCTGCCCGTGGTCCCAGGACCCGGATCCGTGACCTGGTGGGCAGGGGTCAGCATGGGAGGCTATCTGCAGTCTGGGACCCGGATCTGTGACCCTACCAGACGGGGGGCAGCGCTTGAGGCTGTCTGCTGTCCCGGGA
>NW_005336240.1:0-836 GCF_000412655.1 Myotis brandtii | reverse complement strand
AAAAGAGGTTACAAAATGATCATCCTACAGACTTTAACAATTTATTTCTGTATTCTTAGTGATAAAAACAACGATGTACGTGGAGGTGTATGAGTAGAAATGTACAGACTGTGAACCTAAACTCTAATTACATTTCCAAAATAAATGTACAACATTTCAACAGATACTGTCTTTAGTTTTATATTATAAAACACTTTCAAGTTTGTGGTTATTGTTGGCCTACTATGATATCTACTCCATTATGGAAATGAGTCCTTTGATCTCCTTGGAGATCTGTTCAAGTCCTGGTGAGATAGAAAATAAGATTTGTTTATTCACAGACACTAATTACTTATTATATGTGAAGTCAGAGACCATCCTGATATGTTCTAAAAGAGATGATAGGTAAGTGCACTAATGTTTATGGCTAATTGCATAAAGGCTACAATAAAGGCATGCTCTTGATGACTAATAGGGGCACTGAACTTTGGGCCATATGGTTTCTCTGAAGAGGGTGTAGTAAGTTTTCTCTGAACAGAAGCCACAATTTGGAAAAGATTTTAAGAACTATACAAATAGAAAACGGAGAGAAGGTTTTCCAAGGATAAATGCAGGGAAGTGATATTACAGGGCATATTTGAGAAACCTGCAATTATGCAATTATTTTGGATAAACTAATCTTAAGCAAGTTTGTTAAAACAATTTTTATTATATACTTAGTGATAAAAGTCTGGTTTAGACAGGAGATGGATTTTATTTTTATTCTGGTTATTTATTTTTTTTAAAGGAATGGGTATTTTTTTAAATTTTTTTTTTGTTCATCCTCACCCAAGAATATTTTTTCATTGATTTTTAGA
>NW_005336239.1:0-255 GCF_000412655.1 Myotis brandtii | reverse complement strand
CCAGGGCCGGCCTGAGGTGCAGGCAAGCCTTGGATGGTGGCTGTGCCTTCCCCTGATCGCCGGGTCGCCTCCCGCCCCTGAGGGCTCCCAGACTGTGAAAGGGGGCAGTCCGGGCTGAGGGCCCCCCTCCAGTGCATAAATTTTCATGCACCGGGCCTCTAGTATCATATCTAGTATTATATCATTTAATAGGATTCTTTCCACTATAAGTAACAGAAACCAAACTCAAACTAGCTTAATGAGAAAGAGAAGTTA
>NW_005336238.1:0-253 GCF_000412655.1 Myotis brandtii | reverse complement strand
TAGATTCTACATATGAGTGAGATCATGTGATACTTACTCCGACGGGCTTATTCACTTAGCATGATCCTCTCCAGGCCCCTCCCTGCTGTCTCTCAGGGTAAGAGATCCTTCTTTTTTAACTGCTGTGTGGTATTCCGTGGAGTAAGCTTACAATAGCTAAGATCTAGAAAGAGCCCCAGTGCCCATCGTAGGTGAGTGGATAACCTTGCATTTTTATATGCAAACGGCATGCCTTTGAGATAGCCGGGCAGAC
>NW_005336237.1:0-283 GCF_000412655.1 Myotis brandtii | reverse complement strand
CAGGTGCCACAGCCAGTCACCTAGAGGACCCCAGGGTGGGCCCAGCTGCCAAATGGAAACCTGCATTTCATCAAACTCCAGCGGGGACCTAGCGCATCTCCCTCCTGGCTCTCACCCCCCCCCCTCACCGCCCACCTCCCGACAGCGGTGAACTGGTCTCTTGCTGTTGAGGATGTAAATGTCACTGCCCTCCATGTGTGCCCCACCGTGAGAGAGGCAGAGCCCCTTCCCACGGCCACCCCACTACCCACTGCCCAGCAGAGTCTGAGGAGGGGACGCCCAG
>NW_005336236.1:0-274 GCF_000412655.1 Myotis brandtii | reverse complement strand
CCGCGTGTTCTCGGCGGGCGGGGCCGGGGAAGCCTGAGCGGGAGTCCTTGGATCTGGAGGAGGCGGCATTGCACGTTAGGGAGACGGAGGCGAGGAACCCAAGGAGCCTGGTGCCTAGTAGGCCTTCAGGTCATTCTGGTTGAACGGATTTGTCTCCCGGAGTAAAGGCGACCTTAGGCTCGGAAGTGGAGTGCGCAGCCGGAGGCCGCTCTCCGCAGGCGGATTCAGCGCGCCCTCTGCCCGCGCGGCTCAGCTGGTTGAGCGCCCTGCGTGC
>NW_005336235.1:0-383 GCF_000412655.1 Myotis brandtii | reverse complement strand
GTGTAGAGTAAACTATTCATTACTCTTTGGCCTAAAGACATGATTATTATATTTGTTGCTTATAACATTGTAGATAGTTTGAGAAATATCAAAGGAAATACAAAGAAATGTTTATATCAAATCATCATCTATTAGGTCCACATACCCACAAGAATTGCCCACCAACTAACTAACTTAAATGTTAGCAAGATTTTAATTACACAAGAGAAAACCAAAACTATACATTTAACCATAAATATGAATTGGTTTTGCCCCAAAAGTAGAACATTAAGATATTTTGAAGTCTAAGATATTTTATTGGCTACTGATGCAGAAAATTTATTTATAGTGGAAGAAATCAAAACAGAGGTTACCACTACAGGTAAAGAATTTGGGATTAACTC
>NW_005336234.1:0-305 GCF_000412655.1 Myotis brandtii | reverse complement strand
CACCCTTGCTGGAGCCTCAGGTCCTCAGGTGGAACTGGGCGGAGTCATTGCCCTGGCTGAGCAATGGAACTGGGCACCCCACGACCACAATAGACGGAATTCAGGGGCATGGAGTATTCCAGGTCTCGCTCATCTCCCCCACCCCACTCTCCTTCCCTCCGCCCAGGGCCTGCGACCCCAGTGCCTAGATGACTCCAACCAATAGTGTTCTGTTGTTTCTGGCCTGCGGCTGCAGTGCTGGGGCTGGCCACCAGGGGGCGAGCTGTGGCCACTGGGCTCAATGGAGTAACTGGGGCAGGGAAGGA
>NW_005336233.1:0-2042 GCF_000412655.1 Myotis brandtii | reverse complement strand
CAAATAACGATTCAGCTGTTTGAAAACCAAAGGGTCCTTGCTAGCACGTAATTTAACGAAAATTCCCATCTGATCATTAAGAACAAAGTCAAACGATGAACAATTGTTTTCAGTAATTCTCGTCAGATCTGTACAGTTATGTGGGTTAATATAAAAAGAAGATAACGAATCGCATGTGACAACACATGTCTTAGTCAATGTGATTGGTAGGGGGGTAGGCATGGCAACAAGCCAACACTGGGTCAGTTGGAGAGTTAGGTCACCGGTTCCGATCCGGAGTGATGAAATCGTCTGGGGTCATCGGTTATGACCTTTGGCCAGGGCAGTTGCAACGCCAGCACGAATTGCTTCTGTGAGCAGAGAATTGGATTTCGCAAGCGTATGGCAATTGATTCGGCGGCGGCTAGAATCCGTTGTCTAACGAATTTGGGTTGATTGACAGGAACCTTGTATATCACTTTGAATGCATCAGTTGGATTGACTCGATGATCAGTGCTGGCTAGATGAGCGACTATAGCACTGGTGATTGATTTGTTAATTCCGCTGCCAAGCCAAGACGGGTGATGTTCCTTGACTCTCTGGGATAATCTCCGAGTGGTGCGACCAATATACTCTACTGCACAGCAGCAGACGAATGAATACACAACCATAGACTGATCGAAGACTGGGATTTTATCCTTGAGACCAAGTGTGAATATGGGGGCGGTTGAAAACCAAATCTTAAGTGTAGCAGCCGGAAAGGTTTGTCTTAGAGACTTGAAAATGCGTTTGTTAAGCCTCTCACTCAATGTTTCACCTTTGAACGGTAAACACATGAAGATAGGTTTACATTCCACCGTATCTTGTCGGCTTTGGGATTTGCTGGTTATCATATTGCTATTTATGAATTTCTCAGGATAACCATTCTGACATAAAGTGTTAACCAATAGTCTTATCTCTGCATCCAACTTATGCGGAGAACAAATTCTATTCGCTCTATCAAAGAGACATCTGACAAGATTTCGCTTTTGCTGTATCGGAACGAAACTATGGAAGTTCGTATATAATCCAGTCCAAGTTTCTTTGCGATATATGGAACGAGTGAGCATACCATCCAGGCCTCTTTCGAGTTTAACGTCGAGAAAATAGAAACGATCATCAGTTTCGGTCTCGAAAGTGAAAGAGATTTTGGGATGTGCTTCATTGAAAGTCTTATTAATCATACTCAAAGATTTCTCCGAATCTAGTATGACAAAAATATCATCTACATACCGTCGATAGAAGCATGTCTCTTTGATTGTTTCGCTCAAGCATTGTCCTTCCAATTTTCCCATGAAAATATCAGCTAGAATTGGACCCAATGGTGAGCCCATGGCAACTCCATCTATCTGCCTATAAAGTTTGCCGTTGAATTTGAATTGTACATTGAAAGTACACTTCAGAAGTAACTCCTTCAGCAATGGAGTAGGCAAGACAAAATCCATGTTGGAACTATCTATGAAGTCACAAATAAAGTCGATTGTTTCAAATAACGGAACATTGGTGAACAGCGAAGACACATCAAAGGAGCACATAAATTTAGATGATACATTCTGTGTGTCAATTTCTTTGACAAAATCAAACGTGTCTCGTAGAGTATAAGGACACAGGATTCTTTTAATCGGTTCAAGTTTCTCAGCAAGCCATTTTGCAGTCGAATGGTACGGAGAATGACACATATCGATTATTGGTCTCAACGGGTTATTGGGCTTATGAATTTTCGGTAACCCGTACAGACGAGGTATAATAGAGCCAGTTGGTTTGAGCAGTTCAAGTTGAGGTTTCGTTAAATAGCCTTGTTGTGCAGCTCTCTTTAGACTCTCGGTGAGCTGTTTTTCTATCAAAATTGTTTTATCCTTTCCTTTATCTACTTCTTGAAATTTGCTTTGATCTGATAATATTGCAGTCATTTTCTGGTAGTATTCTTGTTTTGGCATTATAACGATTCCTGTGCCTTTGTCGGGTCGTGTTAGAAAAATGTCATCTCGCTTTCTGAGTGCCGATAATGCAGCATAATGTTGAGG
>NW_005336232.1:0-286 GCF_000412655.1 Myotis brandtii | reverse complement strand
TGTGTGCAATATACTGGGGCCTGCATACTGGAGGCACTTCATAGATGTTTCTCTCTAATATTGGTCTATCTCTCTCTCTCTCTCCATCTCTACCTTCCTCTCTCACTAAATACCAATAAAAGCATATCTTCTGTGAGGATTAAAAAGAAAGAGAGAGAGAGAGAGAGAGAGAGAGAGAGAGAGAGAGAGAAGTCATGGCCCCTTTCTTTGACTTTTTTTTTTTACATAAAAGAATGTAGATTTGATGATTGTAGGCTAAACTTGAGTCACCATCCAATATAATAAA
>NW_005336231.1:0-242 GCF_000412655.1 Myotis brandtii | reverse complement strand
AGATATGTATTTATTGCCATTTTGTTGTTCATATTTTAAATCTTTTTTTCCTCTTATTTCACATAATATTGATTTGGTGGTGATGAACTACTTCATGTCTGACAAGCTCTTTATATGTCCTTCGATTCTAAATTATAGCTTTGCTGGGTAGAATTATCTTGGTTGCCTTTTCTTCATTTTGAATATTTCTTGCCAATCCCTTCTGTACTGCAAAGTTTCTGTTGACAAATCAGCTGATGTTC
>NW_005336230.1:0-225 GCF_000412655.1 Myotis brandtii | reverse complement strand
GAACCAGAGACATAGAAGCATCGAACAGACTGTTCAAACTATGAGGGAAGGTGGGGCTGGTGGGGGTTAAGAGATCAACTAAAGGACTTGTATGCATGCATATGAGCATAACCAATGGACACAGACAGGGAGGTGAGGTCATGTGCTGGGGGGTGGCAGCGGCTGGGGAATGGTCAATGAGGGAAAAAGGAGACTCATGTATTACTTTAAACAATAAAGAATTTA
>NW_005336229.1:0-285 GCF_000412655.1 Myotis brandtii | reverse complement strand
AGCCTCTCCTGCCTCTGCTGCAGGCAGGCAGTAAGGACTGAAGGGTCCCGGACTGTGAGAGCCCCCGACTGCGAGAGGGATGTCTGCTGCCAGCTTAGGCCCAATCCCCCAGCAGGCAGACATCCCCCAAGGGGTCCAGGATGGCGACAGGGTGCAGGCCGGGCTGAGGGCCCCCCCCCCCCCGCAAACACACAGACACACAGTGCACAAATGATGTGCACCGGGCCTCTAGTAGATATATAATTTCATATTTCATGTATCCCATGTAATACGATATTTTCTAAG
>NW_005336228.1:0-1122 GCF_000412655.1 Myotis brandtii | reverse complement strand
TAGGAAGCGTGCTTGGTATTTATTTGGTCTTCTGTAACAATGACAGCTAGGAACCAGAAGACATTGAATAAATCCTCCACATAATAGTCAAGTAATAAAATAAGCAGTATAAATTCTGAGAAAGAGACAACATGAAGCAGAAGAAAACCTACCCCAATACACACAATTAACATGGGAAAGAAACAAATTTTGTCACCATAAAATAAGAAGAAGCTACAAAAAGAAACCAACCCCCCAAAAGTTCATTTTGGGTAAAAGAGCAGATTCTAAGATTTTTCCAAGAAGGAAAAACAGTCACATGAAAGGATCAGGAATCAGAATTTTATCAGATTTCTTGATCACAATGGAAAAGGTTAGAATGTAGATTGACAATGGAGCAAAGCTTTTGGTCTTCCTGAACAAGATGCGCACTAAATTTCTATGAACACCCAAACTATACATTGATGGTGAGGGTAGGAAAAGAAGCATTTTCAGATGTTTTATAATTTACCTCAAGAACTCTTTTTCAGGAAATTAATGCAAGATAATATGACACCCAAATGAAGGCACAATCCAAGAAGGATAAAGACAGAGGATCCAGAAGACAGTCATTTTACACAGCAAAGTAGTGAAAGAGTTCCCAGGGAAAAAAAATCCCAGGAGGAATACTATGCAGCAGCCTAGATTCAAACAAGGCAACAGAGAGCTCCAGGATGGAAAGAGGATGCTGGGTGTGTTTTACCATATGAGATGAGATTTATACTTCTAGTGCAAAGTTTAGTGTGAATTATTGATAGGTACATTAAAAACTCAGCAAAAAATTTTTAATGAAGCAATTGTTCACTTCAGTCTAAACAAAGTTTAATCATTGCAGGAACTGCATGGCTCAGCTCCAAATAATGAGGTAAACACTGTATAATTATTTAACCAAAATGATGATACATTTATTTAAGGGGTGGGGAAGTGTGTGTGTGTGTGTAGTGTGGGGCAAAGTGTAGGACAGCAAATACTCACTTTCCATAGTAGTTTTTCAATAGATACTAAGACTGAAATATCACTAGGTATCAGTAGATACCTGATACTGATATCAATAGATATCAATAGAAATATGCTATTTAGAAATCAGAAGATAAATTCCAAAAG
>NW_005336227.1:0-885 GCF_000412655.1 Myotis brandtii | reverse complement strand
GAACTAATAAGATACTATTTTTTAATATAATGTTGGAGAGAGAATAGCATGTTTCTACATGAAAGAGGGGAAATTAACAAAGCAGGAAAGAGGGGGAAATCCTTGGAAAAATCCTTAAGTAACTGAGGAGGATGAGGTCTGGTAGAGTATCTAAGCAGAGATATTGGCTTTGTATAAAGCGCAGATGGTTCACTATAGAAACAGGTGGGAAGGTAGACAGCATGGGTACAGATGGTGGACGGTTGGGGAATGAAATTGTGGGCATATGGGGAATTTACTTCTGACTGCTTAATTTTTCTCACTGAAATAGAAAAATGTCATCAGCTGAGATTAAGTATGGGGAAAGATGTGTTATAGGTTTCAAGGATAAATCAAAGTTAAAATAGTTATCTAGGGAAATGTTGGAATATATATGATTAGAACATGACAGTGTAATTGCTATGCAGTATTTAGAGACCACATCATTCATGATCATGGTCGTGATTTAATCCTACAGCCACATTCAGTGGCATGAGTGTGGATGTGGAATAGACTGCATTATATTTAATAAGGATTGTGATTTTACTAAGTGAACATGATGATGGAAAAGTAAATCTGAAGGTAGGAAAACTGAAAATATTTGCGTGGAAGTGATTGCGATGATCATCAAATTTAAGCTGAGGTAAGTTGAGAAAAGTCAGGATGGTGGAAGTGTAATTACATTGAATGTATTAATGAGCAAAGAATTGTGGAGTTTAGGTGGTAGAGGATGAGAGGGATCTATGCGAATTTGTGGCCATAAGTGAGATGAGCCAAGTAAAATTTATGGAAAGATTGAAGTTACTGGAAATGAAATATTAATATTAGAAAGTATGATGATGGAATGTATGGTGGAGACTGGGTGAT
>NW_005336226.1:0-223 GCF_000412655.1 Myotis brandtii | reverse complement strand
CCTCAGCCCAGCCTGAACCCTCTCCAATCTGGGATCCTTCTTACAATCTGGAACCACTGGCTCCTAACCACTCACCTGCCTGCCTGTCTGATGCCCCTAACTGCTCCCCTGCTGGCCTGATGGCCCTAACTGCCTAACTGCTCTCCCCTCCTAGCCTGATCTCCCTAACTGCTCTCCCCTCCTGATCTGATTGCCCTAACTGCCTAACTGCTCCCCCCTGCCA
>NW_005336225.1:0-817 GCF_000412655.1 Myotis brandtii | reverse complement strand
GAGCTCCAGAGAAAAGTGGCTTTGCCTGAAACAATCCTTTATTTTCTTTTGCTAATAACTTCCTTGTTCTTCCCAGTTGCTCAGTACTTCTTGGAGCACCTCTCTCTTTACTAGATAGGATGCTGCTGGATTCATGAATCCTTCAATAAAGCCCATTAGGTCTTTAAAGTTTAGTTGGTTGACCTTTTATTATTTAACAGCACATATGATTAACTAATCTACTAACCTTACTCAAACTCCACCAACTGTACCTCTACTATCCCCTCTGTGATCCAACATCCAATCTAGGATCCTGCATTGCATGAGTTATCTTATCTCCTCAGTCTCCAATCTGGGACATTTGTTATTCAGTATCTTTTAGGATCTTGACAACTGTGAAGAGTACTGACCACTTATTTTGCAGAATGCCCCTCAATTTAGATGTGTGTGCATTTTCTCAAGACTGGATGGAGGTTATGCATTTTTAACAGGAATGTGATGTTTTGCGTGTCTTGGAAGTACATGATATGCATAGGCCTCACTTCTGGTTGAAACAGGAATTTTAGGGGAACAGAGACAGGTTTAGGGAATTTTTAGAATTGGGGTCCAAGGGAAAAAAACATTAGAGCTACAGATTGGGAGAAGGTACATCTCCATAACACAAGAAAAGCCAGGTGCAGTTACATTTCTATAAGACAAGGGAGCAGCAACAGGTATATTTCCATAAGACAAGGGAACTGGAAGTAGCACACACACACAAAAAGTCTATATTTACAGAAGAAGGAAGAAAGCCCAGAAAGGAAAAAAGAACAATGAGGGAGGAGGGCATCACATGTCC
>NW_005336224.1:0-551 GCF_000412655.1 Myotis brandtii | reverse complement strand
GGAGGCGCAGGGGAGGCTGTGCCCACGGCGGCCACGGAAGGCGGGCTTTGCCAGCCCACGTGGGTCACGCAGCCACACCGCCTCGCAGCCCACGGGACGAGAGAGGCTTTCACACGTGGTCCATCCCGAGTAAAACCCACATTTCTTCCAGTTTTCAAAGAACGAAACGCCCGCACTAGCCTTTTCCACACCCATTTCTAACCCAAACAGCCATGTTGCCGGGAGACGGCCGTTTCCGTCACTGAGGGGCGTGAGATGTGGGAGAAGGGGGGTTGGCGTCTGGACGGAAGGAGAACCCGTCCGGCCCTGGAGGTCTGGGGTTTCCGTTCTGTTCGTATCTGTTTCCGCCTCTCGGTTCACCTTTATGATCCTGTTTTTCTCATTGTGGATTTCATGGGTACGTTACCCCCAGATAGGAACCCTGAGTTCCCCTTTCAGAGCGAGTGCTGTCACTGGCCACAATGACCTTGGTTTTGCTAAGAGAGTAAAACTCTTGCCCTGGCAGGTGTGGCTCAGTGGCTACAGCGTCAGCCTGCGGACTGAAGGGTCCC
>NW_005336223.1:0-238 GCF_000412655.1 Myotis brandtii | reverse complement strand
TTATAGATGGTCACCTTCTTGCTGTGTTCTCACATGACAGAGAGAAAGAGAGAGAGAAAAAGAGAGAGAGGGAGGAGACATCTGGTCTTCTCTTCATTTTATAAAGGCACCAAAGCCGTCATAGGGGCTCCATCTCTATAAACTGATCAAAACCTAATAACCTAAAGGCCATGCCTCCTCATGGTCCAATGGCTCTGGAAATCTTTTCTGGCCTGAAACTGAGATGTTTATGGTCTAA
>NW_005336222.1:0-220 GCF_000412655.1 Myotis brandtii | reverse complement strand
CCGGCAGGGAAGGGACAGTTGGGGGCTATCAGGCCGGCAGTGGGGGGGGCAGTTGGGAGCGATCAGGCTGGCAGGCAGAGTGGTTAGGGGCGATCAGGCAGGCAGGCAGGTGAGCGGTTAGGAGCCATTGATCCCAGAATGCGAGAGGGATGTCCAACTGCCGGTTTAAGGCCGATCCCACAGGGGATCCCCCAAGGGGTCCCAGATTGGAGAGGGTGCA
>NW_005336221.1:0-846 GCF_000412655.1 Myotis brandtii | reverse complement strand
AGCTGGCCACCAACAGCCTCTGGGCTGGCTAGGCTGCAGCTGAGGTTGCCCCTTGCCCATCTATCCTCTAGCCTGCACCAGGGGCCTTTCTGAGTCACAAACTAACAAAGTCCTTCTTTTTACAACCCTTAGTGGCTCCCACCACCCACAGGGCAGAGCTTAAGCTTCCTTACCCTGTCACAAGCCAACCCCCATCACCACTACATGAGCTGAGCCTCATTACTTTTGAACTCTTATTTCACCAACCCAACTCAGGATAATGGAGTAAATATTAGAAATCATTACTTTCATTTTTAAAAGCTTTTTAAAAAATTGTGGTAATATACACATATCATAAAATTTACCACCTTAACCATTTTTAAGTGTACAGTTTAGTGACAGTAAGTATATCCACACTGGTATATAACCAATCTCCAAAACTTTTTCACCTTGCAAAACTGAAACTCTTTCCCCATAAAACAAAAACTCCTCATTTTCTCCTCCCCCAGCCCTTGGTAAGCACCACCATTCTACTTACTATTTCTATGAATATGACTACTCTAGGCACCTTGTATCAGTGGAATCATACAGTATTTGTCTTTTTATTGCTGGCTTATTTCACTTAGCATAATATCCTGTGCTTTATCCATGTTGTAGCATGTGTTAGAATTTCCTTCTTTTCAAAGGCTAAGTAATATTCCATTGTATGCACATACCACATTTTGTCTACTCATCCATCTGTAGATGGGCAGTTTGGTTGATTCTACCACTTGGTTATGCGAATAAAGCTGCTATTTGCCTGGGTATACAAATATCTCTTTGGAACTCTGCTTTCAATTCTTTTGGATAGATACCCAGAAGTGAAAT
>NW_005336220.1:0-278 GCF_000412655.1 Myotis brandtii | reverse complement strand
TCCCTGGGCGCCTCCCTGGGCGCCTCCCTGGGCGCCTCCCTGGGCACCTCCCTGGGCACCCCCCTCTGTCTCCACGGAGACGCGCCTGCAGGGGAGACCTTGTCCTTGAAGGGCCTTCATAACTATTCCTCCCGCTGCAGAAAGACTGCCGCTTCCAGCCGCTCAGGGAACTTGCTTTGTTGTTGTTTTTTTACAGCAGCAGAGAAACTGCAAAAGTTCTAAACAACAAAAAGGCCCAGGATTTAACATTAGGTTACTGAGCACAAAGAATATGTTTT
>NW_005336218.1:0-239 GCF_000412655.1 Myotis brandtii | reverse complement strand
GCTTTCCACAGTGGCTGTACCAATCTGTATTCCCACCGATAGTGCACGAGGGTTCCCTTTTCTCCAGACCCTCACCAACATTTGTTTTTGGTTTTATTGCTGATAGTCATTCTGACAGGTGTAAGGTGATAACTCATTGTCCTTTTAATGAGTTATCCTTATTATCAACTTATTGATGCCTTTTATTTCTTTCTGTTATGTGCATTTTTCTGATGATTAGTGATATTGAGCATCTTTTC
>NW_005336217.1:0-359 GCF_000412655.1 Myotis brandtii | reverse complement strand
GAAAAGCTGTGCTGCCATCATGGCCCTTGATCCTGAGGTTAGGGAGCTGTGGTGGGGATTCTGGAAATATCCATCCCAACCATGCCCACCATCCTTCTTCAGGGAAGATGCCTGCAGGGTAACCTCAAGGTTCTACTGGGCCAGGTGTGACGCCAGAGCTCCCTCCCTCACCCCGGCCTCCAATGAGCCTCCAGCCCTGGACCACATGGTGCTGGAATAAGTCTGTTCAGACACCTAATAATCCCCTAAAGCTTGGGTGCTCCCATCTCCCCAGGGCGTGGACCAAGTCAGAAGCTCCAGGCCTGTTGGGGAAGGCTCACAGGGCACCCTGGCTCTCAGGATACCAGCTTTCATCAAGG
>NW_005336216.1:0-240 GCF_000412655.1 Myotis brandtii | reverse complement strand
AAATGGTGGAGAATTTTAGCAACGTAGATTTAACTTATAAGTGTATCATGCAAGAGGGCTTGCTAGGATATTTCAGTAGCACATCGTTAAAATGTGCATAAGATAAAAGTTGAGAAAAACAATTTTGCTTCCAGTATTCAAAACATATAACTCCAATTGCCAATAAAATCAGTTGTGTCTTTAAGGAATGAGTGCAGTGAGCATAGATTTCTTTTTTTTTTTTAAATATATTTTATTGAT
>NW_005336215.1:0-257 GCF_000412655.1 Myotis brandtii | reverse complement strand
AAATATAAACATAGCAAGATGAATCAAAGTTATTACTCTATGTTAACAGGAAGTTGATCTGTATTTAGGCTCATAGTTTTACAATAGATCACCTAAGCTGAGGACGAATGACAGCATAAAAATCTGAGGAGAAACATTGTAAATAAGATGCAGGAGAGACTGGCCCTCTGGAGGGGAAGTAAAGAGAAAGTCTGAAAGTATATAGTTTTTAGTGAAGAAAGCTAATGTTTGGATCCCCTCAAAATTCATATGTTGAA
>NW_005336214.1:0-243 GCF_000412655.1 Myotis brandtii | reverse complement strand
GGGTCATTATTCAATGCAGCTGGTCCTGAGAGGAGCCATGGCCCTGGCCTCTTTTGTCTGGTTTTGCTGCTTTTCTGGGCCTGAAGCTGAGATACAATGGAGGCCTGGATGCTGTCTCCAGGGAGGAAAAGGTCAGGGGGTCCAAACCGCACGACCAGCGATGTGCTAGGGGAGCACAGGTCACCCTGGGACAAGCCCCCCCCCCCACAGTTGTCTGTTGTTGGGCCCTTAGGGCTTTTCACC
>NW_005336213.1:0-481 GCF_000412655.1 Myotis brandtii | reverse complement strand
CTAAGGGTTTGTGTGTGTTTCCCCCTTCTTTAATGTTGAAAAGCTTTTTCTATTAATGTGGACTAAGACTTTGTCAATCTTCCCCAATTAATTTCATAGAAGACTTTTGAAAAGATGGGGGACATTTTCACCCATTATAAATATCATGTGCTGATTTATAAAACTGTATTCACCATTCATTCAAGGTAGCATGACATGATGATAACAATACTGGTTTGGAAATAGGAAACCTGTCCCAATCCTCCATCTGCCACTCTTTTACAGTTGGCAAGGGTCAATTCTGCTTCTCCCTTCAATTTATTTATCTGAAAATTGATGGGTTTGAACCATATAAAGAAGAAAATATCATCATTGTTGCCTGGCCTGTGTTGCTCAGTGGTTGAGTGTCGACGTACAAAGCAGGAGGTCACTGTTCGATTCCAGGTCTGGGCACTTGCCCTGGTTAAATGCAGGAGGCAGCCGATCAATGATTCTCTCTCAT
>NW_005336212.1:0-296 GCF_000412655.1 Myotis brandtii | reverse complement strand
AGAGCAGAAGCCAGCACTGGGGACTCAGGGGACAGAGTTCAGAAGGCAGATGCCCCAAATCTCCTCGTCTCAGTCATTCCCTCACACAGCCACATAGACATCTGCCTTGCCTGGGGGGAAGACAGTTGACACACCCTATTAGAAAACACCTTCCCCTGAGGCTGGGTAAGAGATTAAAAGTAACATTTCGAAGGAGTAGCAGCTGCTTGTTTAGCCCGCCCCCATCCAAGGAACAGCAGCCACCTGATCACCACACAAGCTGCAGCAGCTGTGTGTGAATCCTCCCCCCACCAGCC
>NW_005336211.1:0-1057 GCF_000412655.1 Myotis brandtii | reverse complement strand
AAAAAAAAATGAAGTCGTATACTTAGCTCTTTCAATTATAGGCAAGTTAATAATGGTAGTATTAAAAATGTATATGAGATGCTAATGTACCGCCTGGTACTAAGTGCCTCATGTAGATTATCTCCTCTAGCCCTCACAAGAGCTACAGGAAACTGGGTGATTTGTTTTCCTATTTTGCAGAAAATAAAACAAAGACTTACTGCGGTTAATGCACTTGTTTATGATTATACAGTTAGTGGGAGATGGAGCTGGTATCCAAACTCAATTCACAGGCTCTCAGTAATCCTGCAGACGTTTTCAAGACTCTAGCATAAAGAAGCCATAGACCATGGTTATGAACATAAACCTGGGGTGGGGGGCAAAGGGTCAGCTGTATCAGGGCTTTGCCATTTACGAGCTATGAAACCTTAGGCAAGTTATGGAATCTCTTTGCCTTAGTTTTCTCATTTGTAAAATGGAGCCATTATTGGCATCTGTGTCATAGGGTTGATGTGAGAAAAAAAGTCTATAAAAGTATAGATCAGTATCTGTTACATACCATAGTTTAGGGAGTATGTACATTTGCTGGTATGACTGCTAAGTGCAAAATCAGAAGAAATTTTTTTAAAAGTGACATATAGTCTAGAATCTGGGCCTCTTCCTTATAATTTAATAAATACATATTAGTATACTGTAAGGCAGGCATTGCTGCGCCTGCTGGGCAAATAATGATGAAAAACTAACATGACTCCTGATAACAAAAGTATGCGTCCAGTCATAAATAAATGAAGCCCACCCAGCTGTCACAAAACATTGTGAGTATTTCATAGCTATTCTGCAGATGAGGAAATTGAGGCCTAAGGGGTATACTGGCCAAAGGTTACAGAAATAATGAGGGACTGAATCAGAATTAAAATCTGAGTCTGTATTTTTCTGATTCTGAAAATCTTTGTTCTCATCTGCTCCATTATCCTACATCGTGTGTGTGTGTGTGTGCGCACGCACGCGCTCATGCTTGTGTGCATGTGCTAACAGAGAAAATAAAGAAAGAAAACACAACTAGTGACCAGGATGATAC
>NW_005336210.1:0-305 GCF_000412655.1 Myotis brandtii | reverse complement strand
TTATGTGATGAGGAAGAGAAATTAAATTTGGTCCATAAGCTCTCTTTTAGTCAACCATTAACTTCCTAACACAATAATTTAAAGCTACCCGTGTTCTTTAATTTTAAGCATCCAATTCTTAACTTTTTCTCCACTGTGAGAATTGGTTATCTACACTAATAAAAGAGAAACATGCAAATTGGTGTCACTCCACTACACCCACCAGCCAATCAGAAAGATTATGCAAATTAACCCAACAAAAATGGCGCTTAATTTGAATACACAGGTGCAGAGCGAAGACTGAAGGCTCCGGCTGGAGTGAAGAC
>NW_005336209.1:0-256 GCF_000412655.1 Myotis brandtii | reverse complement strand
AATCAATGGAAAAATATCATTGAGGATTAAAAATAAATAAAAATAAATAAATATGATTCAATTTATTTGATGATTATGGACCATTTGAGTTTTTTTTTTCTTTCTTTTTGAGTAAGTTGGGAAACTTACATTTTCTTGGAGATTGTTCAGATGAGCTAAGGGTTCATATTTATTGGCACAAAGGTGCTGGACCTTCCTCCTCTCCCCTCCCCCTGCTCATCCCCATGGACCTCCCTCCTTCCCCTCCCCCTGCTCA
>NW_005336208.1:0-247 GCF_000412655.1 Myotis brandtii | reverse complement strand
CCCTGGCTGGTGTGGCTCAGTTGGTTGGGGGTCGTCCTGTGCACCAAAAGCTTGCTGGTTTGACTCCTGTTCAGGGCACCTGCCTAGGTTGCAGGTTCTATCCCCAGTAGGGGATGTGCAGGAGGCAGTCGATCGATGGTGCACGCTCATCATTGACATTTCTCTTTCACCCTCTCCCTTCCTCTCTCTCTCTCTAACAATCAATAAAAACATTTTTTTTAAAAATATATTTTATTGATTTTTTTTA
>NW_005336207.1:0-340 GCF_000412655.1 Myotis brandtii | reverse complement strand
AACTGTAATGTTGCTACTGTTATGAATCGTAATGTTATGAATCAAATATCTGATATGCAGGATGGTCTTAGGTGACCCTGTGAAAGGGTCGTTCGACTGCCAAAGGGGTCGCGACCCACAGGTTGAGAACCGCTGCTTTAAAGGCTCTGTTTCTTTAGGTAAATGTGGAGATGATTGTGAAACTTAAGCCGTGGAGTTAAGTAAAGGGGTTGTGGGTATCACTGGTTTCTGAACTTCAGAGCAAAAGACAGGCACCTGCCTCACTAAACATAATGAAACACATCAACATTTTGAATATCTGCGTAACTCAGTTGAACCAATACTTTCAAATAACCAATGA
>NW_005336206.1:0-293 GCF_000412655.1 Myotis brandtii | reverse complement strand
CCGGGCCTCTAGTGTGTGTGTGTGTGTGTGTGTATTTCTTCTAATTCAATAATCTGTCAATTAATGTGTTATCTTATTTACTTATAGAAGCTTTTTAGTATATTTCAACATTAGAAGATAACTGCTTCCAATTACCCTTCTTTTAAAGAATTTTCCTGACCATTCATATTTGTTTATTTTCCTTACAATCATTAGACTAACCTGTTTAATTAAAAAATATATATATTTTTTCCTGGCCTGGCTAGTTTTGTTAATTGGTTAGAGCAGTGGTCTGCAAACTCATTAGTCAACAG
>NW_005336205.1:0-226 GCF_000412655.1 Myotis brandtii | reverse complement strand
TATCTATATAAAAGCCTAAGCAACCATTACAACCGAACGGACAGGCTGCATGGGGCAATCAGGCCGGCAGGGGGGTTAGTGAGGGGTAACCAAACGACCGAGCAGCAGTCTGCGTGGGGCAAACAGGCCAGCAGAGGGGCAGTTGGGGGCAACCAGGCAGGCAGGCAGAGGCAGTTAGGGGTGATGAGTCTGGCAGGGGGGCAGTTAGGGGCAACCAGGCAGGCAG
>NW_005336204.1:0-270 GCF_000412655.1 Myotis brandtii | reverse complement strand
CTTAGGCCCGCTCCCCGTGGTTCTCTGCTCTCTGCAGACCTGCCTGCTCGACGCCACCGCAGGCCCTGCTGTCTGCTCGCTGCGGGGGACTGGGGTGCTGCTTACCTCTCGCCCCTGCGGCAAGGGCTTAAAGGACTGGGGGACTCCAGTGGTGCTGAGGGGACTGGGCGCTGCCATCTTTGTCGCGAAGTGACAATCAATTTCCTTATTCCGTCTTTATTCGATAGGATTAGAGGTCACAGTTGTTGACTTAGTAAACTGCACACATTT
>NW_005336203.1:0-286 GCF_000412655.1 Myotis brandtii | reverse complement strand
ACCTCAAAACAAACTCAGTCATGCTCTTTATACTTTACATTTTTCGAATTGTGATGCAGAGGGTCATACAGCAGCCGAAAGGCATTGGGCCTCCTATACAACAGCCTCCGCGGGTTTAGCCCAATGGAAAGATGCACAATCTGGACAATGGCTTGGACCAGATCCAGTAATGATGTGGGGCAGAGGTTGTGTTTGTATCATTCCAGAAGGAGCAGTGCAACTAATTTGGGTGCCAGAGCGTTACCTGTATCACCACAATGGACCCAGAGAAGCTCCTTGTCTTTTA
>NW_005336202.1:0-304 GCF_000412655.1 Myotis brandtii | reverse complement strand
AGTTATGTATTAAATCCGTATTGGCTGGTAGATTTATTTGAGGTATGTGGGTACTTGGAAGCCCTCCAAATATCTTGGATACCAAAGCCCGTATTACCTGTCCTAATTCTCCTCTTCTGTCATTGCATGGGACTCTCTTCAATTTGTTTGGAGAATAATCTTTATTTTTTAACCTGCAGTGTAAACACCAAGTAGTACCATTGTTAATTTTTTTCTGGTGGTAGAAGAAAGTAAAACTCCACTGAAGAAAGTCAATTAATTCTCCCGTTTTCCACACCACCCTGCCCTTTTGTTTTCCAAGTAC
>NW_005336201.1:0-227 GCF_000412655.1 Myotis brandtii | reverse complement strand
AAAGTTTCAATTATAGGAGATAAATAAATCCCAGATATCTGCTTCCAGCGCTGTGGCCTCTGCTCAAGGAGGGTCTGGGAGCCTGGGTTGCCAGGGGCAACCCAGGATTCCAGCCGACCTGGGCTCTGCTCAAAGTTTTAATTATATAAGATAAATAAATCCCAGAGAGAAAAAAAAGAAGAAAAAAAAGGACAGCCATCAGCCCCTCACTCAGACTGGCCAGGCAC
>NW_005336200.1:0-496 GCF_000412655.1 Myotis brandtii | reverse complement strand
CAGTTGGTTTGTATACGTGTCAAAATAAGTTAGAATGAAATTCATCCAGGAGTTTCCAAGTCCCCTGAGAGGCCTCACACCTCTTTTGCAAAGTTTGGGGTGGAGGGGTGAGGACAGGAGCCTTGCCAAGACCACCCTCCCCCACCCCCGCCTCAAATCATGAGTTGTGCTGTCCCTTTCTCTTAGGTTTGTCCGGGTCCAAGACACAGAGTAGGGGCGTTCAATTATTGAACTCGCAGAGGGTCCGCTGATGGCGGGGCTGCGGGCGGGAAGGAGAGCCCCACCCTGGGGTCCCGAACCTTCTCCCTTGTGTTTCCAAGACCAAGGCCACTGCACTGGCAGGAGGGAGAGGAGGAGAAAGAGGAGGAGGAGGAGGAGGAGGAGGGGGAAGAGGAGGAGGAGGAGGTACAGGGTTCTTTTGGGTACTGTTACAGAATTTAACAGGCGACCAAAAAATATGCAGGAGTACTGGAGACACAGGAAAAACCCATTTATT
>NW_005336199.1:0-442 GCF_000412655.1 Myotis brandtii | reverse complement strand
TTGAGATATATCATCCATTCCACTGCTAGCAGCAAAATGGTACGAGGTGTTACTGGCATTTGAACCTCAGTTCAGCAACTTTGGTCCTTGAGTTCAGCAAAGAAAAAATTAAGAGGCAAGGAACCAAATAAAAGGAGAAAGCTTACTTAGAAAGTCACAGAGGTAGAAAAAGTCAGTTGTGTGGGCTCAGGAAACAAGTTAGAAAAGCAGAAGAAGGGCCTGGGGAAAGGTAAGGGGGAAAGACTCTGACAAGCTCCAGAGAAAGAAATTGACCCTGGGGAAAGAAGGGGATGAGGGGAGGCATGAGTATGACCACGAGAGAGAAACTCCTGCTGGCTCCTCCTTCCTGAGGGTTTTTATCCCCTTTCTAAAGGTAGGGATCTTAGGGGAGGTCCCAGGGGAAGGTCTCAATAGAATATTCATCAGCTTTTCCAAATGCATT
>NW_005336198.1:0-523 GCF_000412655.1 Myotis brandtii | reverse complement strand
AAACAGAGAATAAGACAACACCTCTACCCTGAAGATCGCTCAGCCCCGCGGTGCAAAGAGGGGAGCAACCAGTCACAAGTCTGTGGCATGTGTTCTTGAAAGTTAAGCTATAAAATTTTTTGTCAAAACCAGCTGAGTATCAGCAATTTCATAGGCTTCAATCTTTTTATTTCTAAATTAGAGTTTATATTTAATTTTATTGTGTAATAGTTTCAGATGTACAGCACAATAGCCACAGGTTTTAATCTTCTACATTAGGCGTATACTGGGGTCTATGGGGTAGAGTGTTGAAAACTATGACTAGTACAATGGTTATTCTGACATAATTATAGAAACAGATATGAGGAACCACAGAAGTGGGCTTGAGTTAATCAAATGTGAGGAAAGCAGGAGGGGTTGATCCAAATTATTTTCTATCTTCTTCATAACAGTTGTGGAGTGATTCATCACCAATAGAGGTGTACTCAGCCAATTGACTGAATACAAGGAGAGACAGGAGAACATATATGTGAATGAGTGTGTG
>NW_005336197.1:0-330 GCF_000412655.1 Myotis brandtii | reverse complement strand
GGGATCCCCACAGCAGGGCCCAAGGCGGCCACGCTGGGCTGACGAGGGCGGAGCCTCGGTGACCCCACGCCCTGCAGCACCCTGGTGACTTCGGGTTCACATCTGCTGACCCTGAGGGTCTGGGCCTGCTCTGTGTCCTGAGGACACGAGGGGTTTGGCAAAGAAGTGGGGGAGCAGAGACTGACGGGGACCCTGCGAGCTGTCCCAAGGGGAAGGCCTCCGGGGCAGGTCGCGGGGGGCTGAGGTGCACAGACACCTACACCTCCAAGACCAGGTCCCACAGACAACCCCCGACTCTGCTCATGGCCGTGGGAGGAGGCAAAAGTGCAA
>NW_005336196.1:0-219 GCF_000412655.1 Myotis brandtii | reverse complement strand
ACACGCTGAGCTCAAAAGGTTCGCCATCACTGAAATAAACCATGAGAACAAGTATTTCATTCCAGTGACATGTTACAAAGCACGGCTAGCTTTCCTCTCCATAATCAAGGCCCCATTAAACCTCAAGGGAAAAAAGTAAGACTCTGCTCAAAAGAGGAATAAAGATAAAACACCTAATAGTTGAACGCTCCTGAGGGAATGAAAGGAAAAACTGGTTTT
>NW_005336195.1:0-994 GCF_000412655.1 Myotis brandtii | reverse complement strand
GCCCTCGAGTCAAAAAGTTTGCCCACCCCTGGCATGGTCCTTCCCTGCTTCCCCTGCCGTTTCTCCCTCTGCCCTCACATGTTGGCCTTCTGGAGTTGTCTCTTCAACAGGCTTCTCACCTTTCCGATTTCACCATGAACAGCTTTCTTCAGGGTGTGGACGCCACACCCACTCAACTCGCCCACACTGACTTGGCATCTTCTCCTAAACCTCCCCCTCCCCTTGCATCCTCTCCCACTTGTGTCCCTGCCTCTCCTCCTGCCTGGTCTTCCAGCTGCCCGGACTGTTTATAAAAGACCATCCCGGTCCCTACTCTACCTTCCTTCAGGATGCTGCCTCCTCCGGGAAGTCCTCCCTGACTTCTCCCTCTGCCTCCCCTCTCTCATGCCCCATCTCTGTTCCTGGCCATCCTCCAGCTTTCCTGGTTCGGGGAGTGAGCTGTAGGCAGTGAGGTCTTTCCCTCATCCTGATTCGGGAAGGAGTTGCTGTCCCAGGAGCTGTGCCCCACAGCAGTTTTCTAGAAACACTTGGAGGTCAATGGGTGAGATTTAGGTGGTTTCTCCTCAGCCCCTGCCTGGTGCTGCCCAGCCCTGCCCAGGAGGAAGTGGGTTGAAATAGAGGCAATTGCCAAACTTGGGGTTTAGGAATCTGCTGGCTCAACCATTCGGAAGAAGAAGTGGTGGGGGAAGGAAGTGGGTGAGGGTTTTGGCTGAATCAGCTGTTTCCTCCACCAAGTCCCCTGCCACCCACCCACTGTTAGGTCTGATCAAATCATCAAATTGATTCCCCCTCCCCTGGGACTGGCCTTTAGGCAACTTCACAACGGACATTCCACTTATCTCTCCCCTCCGGAGCTTCCCAGAATCCGGACCTGCACAGAGAATCCTCTGCCCAGAAAAAGCCCGCCTGGGGTCCTTTAAAAACCTCCGACTCCCCATCTGTGGGTGCTGGCGCCACGTGGGGGCTCAGCCCATCTGGTATCCAGATACCTAAT
>NW_005336194.1:0-303 GCF_000412655.1 Myotis brandtii | reverse complement strand
CCAGGATGGTCTGAGCTGCCTTCCCTGGGGCTTGGCTTGCACATCTGAGGCCACCAGGGGGCAGCATTGCCCGCCTTTGGGAAGGTGCTCCTTGGGCTTCAGCCCTGACCTGTATGTAGGAAGTCTCCTGGGTGCTTACCAGGACCTTCTCCTGAGCGGGTGGGCAGTGGAGGGGAATGTCCTGTGTCGGTTCCGTCCCAATGTTTCCCCTTCAGGTGGCAGTAAATCCCGGAGCCTCAGACGCTGTGGGGATTGGGACAAGGGACACGTGAGGACTCATTTCAACTGAGGAGCCTCAGGGAA
>NW_005336193.1:0-389 GCF_000412655.1 Myotis brandtii | reverse complement strand
TGTATGTGTCTGTTTGTTTGTCTTTAGTCTTTACTTTTGAGCCTTCCTAAATCAGAATAACCAGCAATATTTTGTGTTTCTTCCAGTTATTTCCAAAGTCTAGCTTGACTCATTGTCATCTTTCATAATCAAAACATTAATTTTAAAATATATGTTTTTATATATTTGAGAGAGACAGGGAGGAGGAGAGATAGAAACATCCATGAGAGAGAAATATCAATTGGCTGCCTCCTGCATGCCCTCCCACTGCAGATCGAGCCTGCAATCCAGGTATCTGCCCTGACCAGGAATTGTACCAGCGACCTTTTGGTTCATGGGTTGACACTCAACCATTGAGCCACATCGGCCATGCTAAAGCATTAATATTATTATTTTACTAGAGGCCCGAT
>NW_005336192.1:0-818 GCF_000412655.1 Myotis brandtii | reverse complement strand
GCCCGATGCCCAAAATTCATGCAAGAGTAGGCCTTCCCTCCCCTGGCTGCCTGCACCAGTTTCCCTCTGACACCCAAGAACGGGCTTCCCTCTGGCCACCGGCAGGCACCTAGGACCCAGGCTTTCCTCGCAGCACCGGCTGTGTCCAGAAGGACAGAAGGGCGTCTGGAAGGACATCTGGTCAAATTAGCATAGTACACTTTTATTATTATAAATCTGATTCCACTTATATGAAATCATGATAAAGTACCATATATCGGATATTACTCCTTCTATAAAGCAACATAACAAAACAACACAGCAAGAAAACATCAAAAAGATAATATCCATATATTCAGAATGATTTCTGATAATCTTGGACATATATCAAGTCTTTGTGAGATAAATGTATTTCAGGATCCCAGGAATACTAATAACTACACTGAAATATTGTCAAGAGTTTCAGAGAACATTCCTTCAATGCACATAAGATTCTTTGTTAGAAAAAATAAGAATAGCTGCCACTTTTTAAGAGCTTGTTTTTTATTAGTTTCTCTCCTCACCATTTGATGTGATTTATTTAATATGAGTCCTGCAAGATAGGCATTAGTAGCCTTTTTTAAAAGAGATGTCTTGTCTCAAGCCTAGAGCAGTAAAGGAATCCAATTCCAGTGAATTCCAGTGCATCATATGCTTTCTCTACGTTTCATCCCCTTGGTCTGACAGGTACTGAGTTGGAGATAATTGTGACGCCTTTTGGAAGGGAACTGAATGCAGAGAAACAGGTCGATCCTAGAAGGCAGATTGCTATTCCTGCACAGTGAAGTACTACTTTTGTT
>NW_005336191.1:0-594 GCF_000412655.1 Myotis brandtii | reverse complement strand
TCTCTCTGAAAAATCAATAAAAACATATTTTTAAAAGCAAACAAAAAAGGACACAGCGCTGAAACATAGCAGGCTGTTCAGGAGCCGTGTCATTCTGGGAACGACCCCATCCCCGAGGTCCAAACCCACCCCTGGCCCCCCATGGCCACCTGCCCTCTCCCGCATCCGCGCCTCCCTCCCGGGCGCAGCTTCCGCACGGCCATCCTATCTGTTCGTGGCTCGGGAAGGGACACGGAAAGGCCCAGGGCCCCTGGTGTGGGGCCGGACGGACTGGGCAGAGCTCTACGTTCTATTTTTGCGAAGCCAAGATGAAAAGAGCTTCCCAGCAGGACACTATTATTATTCTTGGACAGCCGTCTATTCTTACCACTCGGGCCAGATCCTATCTCCCGCGTTGGAGTGAGGTCAAGCGAGATCCTTCGCCTTCCCACCGCCGCACTGTATTTTTAAAACCTCTGTCGGCGTTGGACTTGAACTCGGCCGGGATCTGTTTCTGAGATAATCGCGTCCCAGTTGGCAACGCCCCGGTGCCCCCAGGGTTTACTGGCAAGTTTAAAAGCGAACTTTCGGCCATTTCATCTCTAGATGTTCTTG
>NW_005336190.1:0-257 GCF_000412655.1 Myotis brandtii | reverse complement strand
TCTCTGAAGAACTCTAGCATTTAAAGAATTGTGTGGACGAGAGAAGCCCAGGAATGGCCAGAGCAATGGGAGAAATCTGGAAACAAGGAAAATATTATCTGGGGAAATGAGAAAATTTTAAGAAGAGGGTGTCATGGATAACATTATATTTATATATAAAGACATTACATAAGATAATCATGAATTTGCATTCATTTGGGTTAGGAAGTCACTGGTGACGTTTGCTGAAGAAATTTCCTTGGCTTGTTGGGGACCAA
>NW_005336189.1:0-413 GCF_000412655.1 Myotis brandtii | reverse complement strand
ATATGCTTTACCTTTAACAGCTGGCAGAGGAACAAAGATAACGTCTGTGTCCAGGTGGGCTTCTTAACAGCGGTATTGCTTCTCAAGTGCTGGAGAAAGAGGAAAGACCAAAATTATCAGGGACAGACACCTGGGATAGCTTTTTGGGAAAACAGGAAACAAAGTGACAGGTGAAACAACACGTAGGATTCCTGAGGCCTCATAACTCACTTATAGAATGAGCTCTCCCTTCCCCAAACCTCAGCCATGCTCTTGGCTAGAGCTGTATGGTTTTGCTGCTAAGCTCACTTCAGTCCACAAAGTACAAATTCCTCCCTCAGATCGGACTCCATCCCCAGTGCTTCCTCGGTTTCCTACGATCCATTTTTTCTTACCCGTTCTTCTTGGTCTGAAGGCAAAGCACCGTTCTTTAC
>NW_005336188.1:0-259 GCF_000412655.1 Myotis brandtii | reverse complement strand
GAGAGAATCTCTGCCAGAAGCCTTCCTGGGCCCCACCGTCGGGCAGGTCCCTGGGCCTCTGGCTGGGAGTGACTGCCAGCTGCCTCCGTGTCCGCTGCCCCATCTGGTCCATACTGGGGACTTGCAGACACACCTTTCCGAAGCTCAGCCTCTGATGCTCAGAAGCACCTCAGGAGATGCCTGTGGACCAAACGAATGAGCAAATACCAGGGGCCCCTCACTCACCACTGCGGATGGAGAGGGCGCAGGGGCCACACCT
>NW_005336187.1:0-297 GCF_000412655.1 Myotis brandtii | reverse complement strand
GCAGGCAGGCAGGTGAGTGATTAGGAGCCAGAGGTCCCAGATTGTGACAGGGGTGTCCAACCACCGGTTTAGGCCCAATCCAACAGTGATCGGGCCTAAACAGGTGGTCGGACATCCCCCGAGGAGTCCCCGATTGGAGTAGGTTCAGGCTGGGCTGAGCGAACCCCCGCCCCCGCTGTGCATGAATTTTGTGCACCAGGCCTCTAGTTTTTCAATATGTGGCAGCAAATTTATTAATTTATTTTTTATCTTTAATTTTGTTATTGGTTAAGGTATTACAAATGTGTCCTCATCCCC
>NW_005336186.1:0-467 GCF_000412655.1 Myotis brandtii | reverse complement strand
CAACAGCCACACACGCCTAACTGCCGTCTGTCTATTGGACAACGCAAACACGTCACGCCAGAAGCACCCAATGCGCCCTCAGAACAACCACCAGGCTCTGACACTTCAGCCTTCATTCAGCATGGACCAATCGATCACCCGTAATACTCTAAGACCCTACAAACACGTGCACACCCTACCACTGTCTAAATAAGTTGCATTCACACTGGCCCCCGTGACAATCTACGCAACACACTCGCATTGGCCACCACAGCAGCAACCGAAACTGCCTGGTCTCACATCCACTCGCAACGACCACATCGGGGTTGCAATCGGGCCCGGGAGAAACGCAAACTGCTCCGACCAAAATCCGAACGTGCTCAATCAACCAATATGACCACAAGCAAGCAACACAGAACGAACACAAGCCGTGCCAAGGCCAGATTCACTTGCCATCGTACACGAACGCAACGGCCAGTGGGGCTGAT
>NW_005336185.1:0-446 GCF_000412655.1 Myotis brandtii | reverse complement strand
CTGCATTCCAACATGGCTCCTTCTACAGTGATACAGTAATTGAGCTGAAAGTGGCAGGTAATGGTCACATTTATCCCCTTGACACCTCACAGAGGTGAGTTTATTCTGGGATGAACTCCATCCTCTGATCCAATTTTTCAGCAAAATATAAAGAAGTCAGAGCAGAAATGGAGATGGCCATTATGTCTACTTAATGCAAGTGGTGTGCAAGTCAGAGGGCTGACTCCCTCAGTCAAAGGTCCAGTGGACGGACTCTGAAGGAGGAGAAATTCCAGCTGAACCTGAGACTCACTCCCAGGACAAAAGTGACTTGTTCCATGTAACAACATCACTGTTACTCAGAGAAACTTCTCAGAAAAATCTGATGTGTTCTGTCTGGAACGCAGTACTGAATCAGAAAAAAAAATTCTCCATAGCAGGTCAGTTTTCTCTCTCCCCTCACTCTG
>NW_005336184.1:0-825 GCF_000412655.1 Myotis brandtii | reverse complement strand
GAAGGAAGGAAGGAAGGAAGGAAGGAAGGAAGGACCCAAAGGGTGAGCATTCAAGTGGCCTCACATCTCTGAGCAGAAATTTCTTCACCTTTAAAATGATGACACAGATGAATACGTTTTCACATGCTGTTGAGTGACAAAATTGGGTTACAGCACAGCATGTAGAGGAGCGTCTCATTTCTGCAGCTTTGTATTCATGTGTAATATATATGCATGTGCGTACGTATTTAGGTGCATAAAGAGATGTCTGCAAAAGCTTTACCTAAGTCTTACCAGCGGCTACTCACAGTGGTGGGATTTGGAGTGATTTTTTGTGTGTTTTTCTGTGTACTTTCTCTGTTCTGCATAAATGTTTTACCAGGAGAACCTATTACACAGATCATCAGAGAAAGCAACAAGGATAATGATATTTTGCTAAACAAGACCCACATCACCAGCGCTGTGTCCTGTCCCAGTGCCCTGTGATGCAAGCAGCCTACCCCCCAGCTGGCCCGCTGTTGGAGCCCAGGCCTGCTTATCTCCCAGTCAGGGCGCAGACCCACGCACACACCCTCACGTTCTGGCCCCGTGTCCTTGTTCCTCCTGCCCATCGCTCTGAACATGCTGCACATCTTATCTTTCACATTCCATTTTCCTTCCCTGTTCCCATGACCCTTAACAACATGGAGTTCATCTTCACTAACACTGTGAGGTTGGAATTCATTCATTCACTCATTCATTCACTCATTCATTCATTTTTCCATATATTCACTCATGTATCTGTTCATTTATCAAACATTTACTGGTGTCCACTTTGTACCAACCAAGCTCTATGCTTCATGCCAG
>NW_005336183.1:0-211 GCF_000412655.1 Myotis brandtii | reverse complement strand
GAGAGAAACATCAATGATGCGAGAGAATCATTGATCGTTTGCCTCCTGCACATCCCACACTGGGGATCGAGCTGGCAACCCAGCCATGTGCCTTGATGGGGAATCAAACCCGAACCATGACCTCCTGGTTCATAGGTCAACGCTCAACTGCTGAACCACACTGGCTGGGCTAGCCTAGCCTCTTCTCTCCCCATCACCTGCCATGCAACCC
>NW_005336182.1:0-338 GCF_000412655.1 Myotis brandtii | reverse complement strand
TGGAGATTAAAGTCCAACTAGTGAGGCCTGGGGGTCCCAGCCCTCTCCCTGTCACCCCGAGCTCAGCCACACCTGCTGGGTTTCATAGTGCCCCCCACCCCCTCCCAGAGTTCATGTTAAGCCAGAGACTCTGAATGTGACCTCATTTGAAATGTGGTCTTTGCAGATGGAGGTGGTGAAGATGAGGGCGGAGGGGAGGGTGGGCCCTCCGTCCCAGGACGGGGGCCTGATGAGAAGGGAAGAGGACCCAGCCCCCCGGGGAAGGAGGCCGTGTGATGGCGGAGGCAGAGGCCGGGGCAGGCAGCCACAAGCCAAGGCTGGCGGCCACCTCCAAGGCA
>NW_005336181.1:0-589 GCF_000412655.1 Myotis brandtii | reverse complement strand
CTATCCTCACATTCTGTCTCTCATTCTTCTTTACAACAAATATTTATTGAATATTGACCATGTGGTAGTCACTGCTAAGTGCAGGAAAAATAGTGGTTAACAAAATAGACATAGTCTTGTCTCCCATGGAGTCTAGAGTCTAGAGTGGCATAGAGAACATTTGTAAGCAAAGCATCTTAAATTTTTTTAAAGTATAATTCTGTTAGTATTATGAAGAAAAAATGCATGGAACTCTTCTTTTCCCATTGTGGTAAGAACATAACATGATATCTATTATGTTAACTTAATAATTTACAGTACTTTTGACTACAGGCACAAAGTTATACTACATATTTCTAGAATTTATTCATCTTGTAAAACTGCAAATTTAACCCCATGGAATAACAAATCCTCATTTCACTCTCTCCCAGCCCCTGACAACCAACATTCTACTCTTTGTTTCTATGAGTTTAACTATTTCAGAAACCTCATATGAGTAGAATCATGCAGTATTTGTTCTGAGACTGGACTTAGCATAATGTCCTCCAGGTTTATTCATGTTGTCACAAATGTCAGGCTTTCTACTCCCCTATTTTTATTGAATTTATTG
>NW_005336180.1:0-268 GCF_000412655.1 Myotis brandtii | reverse complement strand
AGCAGGAACCCTGTAGTTCCACAATCAATATAGGAATCTACTTATATAAAAACCCTGGGCATAACATCATAGCCAGAAGCGCGACCAAGCGAAGGAAGTCAGTCCTGCAGGGGTCATCTTGGAAACAGCTGTGCCCTCCCCCAGCTGTTTTCCGGAGGGCAAGGTTTCAGGCAGGAACCCACCCTCAGGGCCAGGTTTCAGGCAGGAACTCTCACTCGGAGCGGAGCTTGAAAGTACTGAGTCCGGCCTTCAAACCAGACCCTGACAG
>NW_005336179.1:0-225 GCF_000412655.1 Myotis brandtii | reverse complement strand
CTTTCCTTTCTTTTCTGCATAAAAGTATTGCTAAATTACTAAGGGTTTAGAAGAGCTGCCTGGCTGGTGTGGTTCAGCGGTTGAGCATTGTCCTATGAACCAGGAGGTCACGATTCAATTTCCGGTCAGGACACATTCTGAGTTTTGGGCTCCATTCCCAGTGAGGAATCTGCAGGAAGCATCCAATAAATGATTCTCTCTCATCATTGATATTTATATATCTCT
>NW_005336178.1:0-716 GCF_000412655.1 Myotis brandtii | reverse complement strand
GAGGCTGGGGTGCTGGGGGGCTGCTAGGTTTTTATGGGAGGGATGGAGAGCCTTTGAGGAGTGCTGGGCGGGGAAGGATAAGAATTCTATTTCTGCATCTTGCTCATTCCGAAGGCGTCCCACAGCCAGCTGCACTCGTGATGTGCCCTGAGACGCCAGGAAGGAATGGCTTAAAGAAGGGGTTGCCACTCCCAGGCCTGTAAGGACCGGACAGGCAAGACGCTGTGCCACTGGCCAGCTGGATGGTACGAGGGCGGAGCGGAGGGCCCAGCAGGAGAGAGTGAGCCTGTGCCCACCGGGAGAAAGGCTCCCCTGGTCAGGGAGAGCGGCCTCGGGTCTGTGGTTTTTGCCTTCAGGCATCAGAACGAGCACGTCATGTTCACTGCCTCGCTTATTCCTCCTGCGGAGCGACCAACACGAGGCCGCTCCCGCACGCCCCGGCCCTGGGAATGCCAGCGCCGTTCTGCATCCCAACGCCAAGCCCCGGCCTCTGCTCCCGGTGTGTTTGTGTGTTTGGATCTCACAGCTCAATGCTCTTTTTTTTTTTTAATCTTCACCCGAGGATTTTTTTCCATGGATTTTTAGAGAGAGTGGAAGGGAGGGGGAGAGACACAGCGAGAGAAACATCGATGTGACAGAGACTCATCAATTGGTTGCCTCCTGTCAGTGCCTGGACCGGGCCCGGGATCAAGCCTGCAACCAAGGTACATGCCCTT
>NW_005336177.1:0-677 GCF_000412655.1 Myotis brandtii | reverse complement strand
AATTTAATAGTTAAATTAAGAAAAGGCAGCCTGCCCTGGCTGGTTTTGCTAGGTGGTTAGAGTGTCAGCCCAAGGACTTAAGGGTCATGAGTTCAATTCCAGGTCAAGGGCAGGGACCTCAGTTGCAGGCTGCATCCCTGGCCCAAGTCAGGGAGCATGCAGGAGGCAACCAGTCCATGTGTCTCTCTCACATCAATGTTTCTCTCTCTCTCTTGCCCCCCCCCCTTCCACTCTCTCTAACATCCTTGGGTGAGGATTAGTTGTGGGCTCGACCCCCAGATCAATGTTTCTCTCTCATCAATGTATCTCTCTATCCTTCTCCATTCCTCTCTCTAAAATCAATAAAAATATATTGGGGAAAAAAGAAAACACTAAGTTATGCAAAGCTAAGCAGGTTTCCTTACTGCATGGATTTTCCAAGTCTATGTAAGCAAATGTGTGAAATTCAAAGAAAGGAATAGGGTGGGCAGCTTATCAGGCATTTGGCTACAAGTTTTTGTGTGCGTGTTTTTGTATCTCTATTTGGGAGAAATACTTATTAATAGATTGCAAGGTAAATTCAGTTTTAATAATAATCTAAAACAGTGTTTTTCAAAACATGGGTTGAAAATTTTAGCCATTCTAATAGGTGTGCAGTGATATCTCATTGTGATTTTAATCTGCCTCTCTCCAATAAT
>NW_005336176.1:0-299 GCF_000412655.1 Myotis brandtii | reverse complement strand
ATTAATATATATATGGCATAAAACATGATGCTTGCTATACATACACATAGTGAAATGATTACTACCATCAAGCTAATGAATGTTTCCATTTCTTCACATAGTTACTCTTTGTGTGAAGGAGAGAGAGAGCACCAGAAATCCACTCTCTCAATAAATTTCCTGTCTAAAAGAGAGTATTATTAACTAAAGCAGCAATTTTCAACCTTTCTCGATGGCACACATAAACTAATCACTAAAAATCTGCAACACACTGAAAAATATATTTTTTGCTGATCTAACAAAAAATAGGTATAATTTTG
>NW_005336175.1:0-233 GCF_000412655.1 Myotis brandtii | reverse complement strand
GACCACCTGGAGACTAATCTGGGAGTCACGCCCAAACAAATGAGCGCCAGGCTCATGCGCCTCTCCTGGGCATTCATTGGCTAAACGCAGCCATCATTCGCGCATTGGCCCTTTGGGTAAGGAACTTTCAAGGCCACGCAGGTGGCATCAGGATCGCAGTCACTGGCAGGCCATTAAGAATATTGGGGTTGCGGCCCCCGAATGGCTGTGGGAAATGAAATCCTTAGGTTTTG
>NW_005336174.1:0-631 GCF_000412655.1 Myotis brandtii | reverse complement strand
TGAGGTAGGTCTTGGGTTTTAGTTAACAGCTCAGTAGTCCTGAAAAGGGTTTATATGGCCCCTCCCCAACATTTCTCAAAATGTGTTTTTTTCATTGGAGTCAGTTTTCTCAATTCCAAACTTTTCTGGAAAGGAATCTCTGGTATAGGACATAAGAACCTGCATTTTACATCAGAAAATGATTTTTTTTAAATTGAAGAATGACAAATATAATAAATAGCATTGAATGCATTAGTTTGTGTACAGCTTGATGATAATTCACACGTGCAGCATCCATATAATCACTGCTCAGCTAAAGATACAGGGCATTTCTTATATCCCAGATCATTCCCTCCAGCCTTTTCTAGTCTGTATCTCCCCTATCCCCAAGGTAACCATTCTTCTGATTTCCATGTAATCAATCAGTGTTGCTTATTTTTGAAACTCATGTATATAGAATCATATATGTACTAGTACCCTTTTGTGTTAGGCTTCTTTTACATAATATGACTTCTGTAGGATTCATCAATGTTGTTGTGTGTACCAGTATTCTTTCTTTTTTTTTAATTTCTGTGTCTTACTCCTTTATGTGAATACTAGAGGCCCGATGCACGAATGCACTGGTGGGGTCCCTCGGCCTGGCCTGTCCCCT
>NW_005336173.1:0-756 GCF_000412655.1 Myotis brandtii | reverse complement strand
CCTCATTTTTATAAAAAGATATTTAAAATGTGTAAAAAACATGTTTTTTATGGATAAAAAGAAGACAAGGAATTAGATCTTTGGATTCTAGTGGGATTTTGAGAAACTTTCACTTTATGTGTTATTTTACTATGCAATATCTTGATTCACTCTACTAGCACTACCCAATAGAAACATAATGGAAGCCACATATATAAATCTAAATATTCTAGTAGCCACATTAAAAAAGTAAAAAGAAAGTTTTCTCATCTGCAATTCCTTCAAGAGTCAACATATCAATAGGCTATGAATGACAGCTATACATCTATGAAAAGCATGCAAAAAGAAAGTCAAAATATTATAAGAACAATGACAACTTTGAAGATGAAGGCCATATGCCTTTGTTTCTATATATACACTACATTACGATAATGTTTACTTGGTTTGTTTAAAAAGAATGTATCAGCCCAAACAGATTCCAAAATAGCAGTCGCTTTGACTTCATTTCCTCCCAGTTTCCTCCTGCTGACTTAGCAAATTAGACGAGTAACAACATCTAGTTATCAAAACTACCCAAACAAATAACTCACAATTCTTTCCCATTGACCTAATGGAGTCCAGCATTGCAGCAGTGATCAAGGAATTAAGAAATGAAAATAATGGAGAATCCTACTACAGGGTTACAGTCTCTTATCCTCACCCTTAGAGGCAGATTATTTCAGAAGTCAGACTTTTCTGGGTTTTTTTTTGGATTTTAGAAAGTAGGACAATTCCAAT
>NW_005336172.1:0-791 GCF_000412655.1 Myotis brandtii | reverse complement strand
TCGCTTCTGAGTGATCTGAGCTGAGGTCGGGAACAGGTGACGGGAAGCCCGTGGTAGGAGGGTCCCCTGTGCGTTTGGGCTGAGTGTGACCCGTTTCCCTCCCCGCTGCTCCCTCGGCCTCGGGGTGCGGGGTGGGGACGTGCGGCTCCTGCACCCCAGCTCTGGGGGCGCCTCATGGCTGCCAGGCTGATGGGAGGGCTGGGACCATCACTGTCCATTGAGCCAAGGGGGTCCGCCTTCTCCTTTCTTCGCCTGGAAGTGAGCTCTTGTGGAAGGCCTTTCTTCCCACTTCCTGTCCGACCCCAGGCTGCTTACCTCCAGCCCATCCTCCTGAGCTCGGGGCAGCCTGACTTCCTGCCCCTGGGCCGTGTCCGCCTGCCCAGCACCGAGGATTCCATCAGGGCCTGGCCCGCCCTCGAGGCGTCCTGCTCCGCTGGGTGCGCGTCTCTGAGGAGGTCGGCCAAGCTCAGTGCCAGGGCCCCCTGGTGTGGGCCCCGCGCCCCTGCCAGGGTGTCCACTGGCTGTTCCTTTCATCCCCATCCCCTCTGGTCTCTCTGGTCTGGGAGGGAGAGGATGGCAGTGACCATCAAGGCCCTGGAGAGCGGGGGAGGGGGGGGACACCCCCTGCAGCCAAACTCTGCCCACCCACCTGGCAGGCGTCTTCCTCGCCACAGCCATCAGCCTGGGCCCAGGCCCCGGGCAGTCGGGCTCCCTGGCCCCCTCCGGAGTTAGGGGGCACCAGCCTGAGCTGTGACCTCTGAAGGGACCAGCCTGGCTCCTTCGGCCTCCCC
>NW_005336171.1:0-210 GCF_000412655.1 Myotis brandtii | reverse complement strand
TTCATTACCTTTCATTTGGAATTTGATATTTGATTTGACATTGACTCTCCTATTAAAATTTCTGCCCGGCTGGTGTGGCTCAGTGGTTGAGCATCAACTTATGAACCGGGAGGTCATGGTTTGATTCCGGTTAGGGCACATGCCTGGATTGTGAGATTGATCCCCACTAGGGAGCTTGCAGGAGGCAGCCAATTAATACTTCTCTCTCTT
>NW_005336170.1:0-305 GCF_000412655.1 Myotis brandtii | reverse complement strand
GCCACATGTCAACACCCTCCCCACCCCCAGACAGGAACGGAATTCCCAGGGAACCAGAGAACACCTGCCGGGCGGGGCAAGGTCATGGGGGAGGAGCAAGGTCACAAAGAGGCAAGGTCACATGGAGATAAGATCACAGGGAGGGGCAAGGTCATGGGGGGCAAGGTCCCAGGGCCCCTGTCTCACGGGGAGGTCTCCTCACGGCCGTTCTCCCTGCAGCCCTCTGCCCTCAGGCCTCTGTCCTGTCCCCCCAGCGGGGAGCTGACATGGTCACAGGGGTCTCTTCCCATGAAGGCAAATACCAC
>NW_005336169.1:0-283 GCF_000412655.1 Myotis brandtii | reverse complement strand
ATAAAGCAAGTTGTGTTCCTGGGCTGAAGAAACTACACGGAGGCTAGTCGCTAAGGAGAGGAAACCAGGCATTGCTATGTGACATCATTACCTGGATGGAGGGAAGGACACTTAGTGTATTAGCCTTTTATATATATAGATTTTTGTAAGTGTGGCTTACCTCCCTCTCTCTCTCTCTCTATCTCTCTCCCTCTCTCTGTCACATCACTTGTTTTAGGAAAAGCCAGCAGGCCTATGAAGAACTGAGGCTTCGCCCTAACCGGTTTGGCTCAGTGGATAGAGC
>NW_005336168.1:0-248 GCF_000412655.1 Myotis brandtii | reverse complement strand
TGGTGCAGTCACTATAGAAAAAAATATGGAGTTTCCTCAAAAAATGAAAAATGTAATTGGCTTTTGACCTATTGATCCCACTTATGGGAATACTAGTGGCCCGGTGCATGGATTCATGCACTTTGAAAGGACATTAATTAGAAGAAATATTTTAATATCTCTACTCTCCCTTTCTCTATAGTAGAAGTGTCAGAGATTAGTAAATTAGTAAAATGTATATTAAAATAATACATTAGTAAAATGTATAT
>NW_005336167.1:0-294 GCF_000412655.1 Myotis brandtii | reverse complement strand
TGTGGGTGGTGAGGCTCCGAGGCCGTGGCCAGCCTGGGGTCCCCGGGCGCGGTTACCCCCCTTCTCTATCACTGCAGGCGGAAGTGGGGTCCCGGACACCATCTGAGCCCCTCTCCCCCTCGCCCCCAGGAACTGCATCGGGCAGACGTTCGCCATGGCTGAGATGAAGGTGGTCCTGGCGCTCACGCTGCTGCGCTTCCGCGTCCTGTGCGACCAGGCGGAGCCGCGCAGGAAGCCCGAGATCATCCTGCGCGCTGAGGGCGGCCTGTGGCTGCGGGTGGAGCCGCTGAGCGC
>NW_005336166.1:0-373 GCF_000412655.1 Myotis brandtii | reverse complement strand
CAAGGACTGGGGGACGGTGTCGAGTAAAACCTCATCTGGGAACGTCCTGTCGGAGGCGTTGACAGCCCTGGTTCTCAAAGTGGGGTCCCAGGGAACCCCGGGGTTCCTCGTGGCCATTCCGGGATTTTTGTGAGGTCATTTTTATTTTTTAATTTTTTTTCTGACTCCAAATCTGAAAGTGGAAGGAAGCATCTTCTCTCTACTCCTCCACCAGAACAACATTATCATACCAGGCAGGCTACTTAGGAGAGGAAAATCTAATAGCCTTGCAGGAAGCCGCTGGATTTGAAGGAGGTCGGCGAAAATATGAAACCAAGCCACACTCCTCGCTGAATGTTTTCAATTCAAGGAAATATTGTTATTTTTCCATTAA
>NW_005336165.1:0-231 GCF_000412655.1 Myotis brandtii | reverse complement strand
TGTCTGTATCCATTGGTTATGTTTATATGCATGCATAACTTTTCCTGTCTGACTTATTTCGCTTAGCATAATATTCTCAAGGCCATCCATGTTGTCGCAAATGTCAGTATTTTATCTTTTTCTATGGCTGAGTAGTATTCCATTGCATATATGTACCACATCTTTTTTTCAATACATATTTATTGATTTCAGAAAGGAAAGGAGAAGGATAGAGAGATAGAAACATCAATG
>NW_005336164.1:0-244 GCF_000412655.1 Myotis brandtii | reverse complement strand
CAACAAAAAAATTAAGATACTTAGAAATAAACTTAACTATGGAGTTAAAAGATGTAATCAGCCCTAGCTGGTTTGGCTCAGTGGATACAGCGTTGGCCTGCAAACCCAAGGGTCCCAGGTTCAATTCCAGTCAAAGGCACATGCCTGGGTTGCGGTCTTGGTCCAACATTTTTGAGGCAGCCAATCAATGATTCCTTCTCATCATTTATGTTTTTGTCTCTCTCTTCCTCTCCCTTCCTCTCTG
>NW_005336163.1:0-243 GCF_000412655.1 Myotis brandtii | reverse complement strand
ATCTTAAACCCCCAGGCAACTCCCTCAGCTGACAGCTGACAGCTGACTGTCTCTATTTTTCTTGTTACTTCAGTTTGTTCATTAGATTCCACATCTGAGTGAGATCATATGGTACCTGTCTTTCTTTGCCTGGCTTATTTCATTTAGCACAATGCTCCCTCCATACTGTCGCAAAGGGTAAGATTTCCTTCTTTTATGCGGCCCAGTAGTATTCCACAGCTTTTTTATCCACTCATCTACTGA
>NW_005336162.1:0-218 GCF_000412655.1 Myotis brandtii | reverse complement strand
AATAATGGCTAAGTAACAGACTGAGTTTTATTCTTAAGGGCAGTCTTCCCCTAGAGTTCTGGAGCCAACTTCTTAGAGTGGGCCACCTACTTAGTGACCTGCATCAACTACTCAAGCTAATTATATAACAATACAGCATCCACCTGTCTACCGGCATTTAATTTTTAGTCTAAATAAGTGCAGAACTTAAACATTTTTAGAAGAATAAATCATTTTAA
>NW_005336161.1:0-250 GCF_000412655.1 Myotis brandtii | reverse complement strand
GATGAGAAACCACTGGCCATGGGGGCTGACAGCTTTCTCAAGAAGTCAGCAAGGCCTGATGCTCACAAATTACTGCTGCTCAAACCTTGTCCTTCTATCTCCTCATTGTTATTCACTAAATGTACATCAACTGATTTTTATATTGTTATTATCCTCCTTATGGTTTCTTAATGGAAACAATATCTGTCTCCCCAGACCTCTCCCTTATTACACATGAAAAGTTGAATTTGGATACCTGCTAATTTTTCCC
>NW_005336160.1:0-412 GCF_000412655.1 Myotis brandtii | reverse complement strand
AGCCCCACTGGGTGGGGGGCACAGCTTCAGGGCCCCCGTCAAGCCCTGCTGGGTGGGAGGTGCAGCCTCAGGTCTCTCGTCAAGCCCCACTGGGCGGGGGATGCAGCCTCAGGTCCCCCAGCCCAGTGCTGGGTGGGGGATGCAGCCTCAGGTCCCCTGGCCTGGTGCGGCCTGAGGTCCTTTGGCCCACTGCTGGGGGCATGGCCTCAGGTCCCCCTACAAGGCCCACCAGGTGGGGAGCATGGTCTGAGGTCCCCTGTCAAGCCCTGCCAGGTTGGGTAGTGGCCTGAGGTCCCCTGTCAAGCCCTGCTGGGCAGGGGGTGTGGCCTGAGGTCCCCTTGTCAAGCCCCACCAGGCAGGGACGCAGTCTCAGGTCCCTGCTGATCGCTTGTTACGGCTTGTTATGGGAACC
>NW_005336159.1:0-218 GCF_000412655.1 Myotis brandtii | reverse complement strand
CCCGCTGCCCCTGCTCCCCCACCCCACCAGCCAACCTCACATGGCCCCTCCCCCAAGCTGGCTAGCCCCCACATCGGCCTAGATTGGGGGGGCTGGCTGGCCAACCTTCTGGGGTCCCTCCCCCTGGCTGGCTGGCCCCCTGATAGGCCTCAATCGCTGGCCAGGTCAAGGGACCCTATCCTGCACAAATTCATGCACTGGGCCTCTAGTTGGTTAAT
>NW_005336158.1:0-371 GCF_000412655.1 Myotis brandtii | reverse complement strand
GGGCGGGCGGCCGTACCTGGGGGGACAGGCATGGGGCGAGGGACCCTGGAGGTTGGGGACATGGTGCCCATGGATTTGCACGTTCTGGAATATTCCACAGAAATTGAATCAGCCCAGCCGGTGTGGCTCAGTGGTTAGAGCGTCGACCCATGAACCTGAGGTCCTGGGTTCGATTCCCGCTCAAGGGCACATGCCCTGGTTGTGGGCTCGATCCCCAGTAGGGGGCGTGCAGGAGGCAGCCGGTCCGTGATTCTCTCTCATCATGGATGTTTCTCTCTCGCTGTCTCGCTCCGGTCCTCTCTGAAATCAATAAAAATGTGGGGTCTTTTGAAATAAATAAAAGCCCTGACCGGTTTGGCTCAGTGGATAGA
>NW_005336157.1:0-375 GCF_000412655.1 Myotis brandtii | reverse complement strand
ACCTCTGACACGCGTGTCATAGGTTCGTCATCACTGAAATAGGGGCTTCTTCAACCCAAATCTTTCCTAAGCTTTTTTATTAACATGCTTTTTCAGAACATTCAGTGAAATTGTTTTCTTCTTCTTACAACATATGCTTATAATAAAACATTTGAAACTGAAGAATCTTAGGTTCGATTCTCGATCAAGGGCACATACCTAGGTTGCAGGTTGCAGGTTCAATCCCCAGCCCTGGTCTGGGCTCGGCAGGAGGCAACCAATGTGTCTCTCTCACATTGATGTTTCTAATGTTCCTCTCTCTTCCTCTCTTTCTCCCCCTCCTCCATCCCTCCCTTCCACTATCTAAAAATCAATGGGAAAAATATCCTCAGGTGA
>NW_005336156.1:0-251 GCF_000412655.1 Myotis brandtii | reverse complement strand
TGAGGTACGTGCCCTTGACCAGAATCAAACCTGGGACATTTTAGTCATGGGCTGACGCTCTATCCACTGAGCCAAACTGGCTAGGGCATATATTCATAATTTTAATAGAATTAAATTCAAAAGAATTTCACTACAATGATAATTCAATAATTAAGTTAGCAGGTGAGAATTACCATCTTTTCCCTCTAACAAGGAAACGAAAACATGAAAATTGATGTATTAAATTGGTAATAAATAACAGACCTAAAAAA
>NW_005336155.1:0-1796 GCF_000412655.1 Myotis brandtii | reverse complement strand
GTCAACACTCAACCACTGAGCCAGGCCGGCCAGGCAACACAGGGACAATGCTGATGCCAAGCTGCCTCCATCCTTACTCCTGAGGGTGAGGACCTGTGTGTGTGTTCTTGTGAACCTATCACCCACTTCTAACCGAAAGGAAAAGTTGTCCCCTGTCAGGACAGCCACATCTCAGGGGTAAACATGAAAGCGAAACTCATAGTCTGTTTCAAATGCTTCTCTTTCTATATCAACACTTCAGGTCCAAGTCAATGACCTTTATGTTCACCTTGAACACTAAACACGGAACAGACACTGACCTCTAACCTTGACCGACTCCCCGGCCCTGCACTGTACCGCCCAGATTCTCCCACAAATGCCACCTGGCTGCTTGTTACCTTCAGAAATATGGCTGATGACCCAAGGCAGGTCAATTACAAAATCTATTTCTTTTTTCCCACTCAGAGCGTTCGTGTCCTTGTTTTTGCAGTTTCTGTCTTTAAAAAAAAAAAAATCATACTTTTTTGGAAATCATCTTAAAAGAGTATCATTCTTATTTTGATGTCTCTAACCACACAGCCCAAGCCGGGGCTGCCCCGTGACTGTTTTTCTTTGGTGAACTGATCAAAAGTCCCCTGGCTAATTATATCATCTCGCGGAGAGGAGCGAGTGCCATTCATACTTCTTTGGCTTCGGCTACTAGGTCGCCACTGTGCAAAGAGGCTAACTCTTTGGATGCTGACCAAAAAGGAACAAGAGGGAGAACCAGCACCAGCGAGACAAACAGGCTGCTATTCTTGGATCCATCAAAATCTACCTTTGGAAGTGGTGGAGCGAGGAGAAAACATTTTTTCACTCCCACCATATTAGTCAGCCTGATGTCTTCCTGAGTAAGCAGCGCCCTGTTGGAGCTCAAAGTGACTCCTTGAATCAGGAGTTTTCCAGCCAAATGGCTTCAGTTTGTTATCAGTGATGTCTGTCCCTGATGGTTTAGTGTCTGGCCCCTTGCTTCTCCAAGTTTAAGGCCCGGACATAAATGGTGCCCATATCCTCCCTGTATGTTTCACAGAAGGGCACAAGGACAAGCCGTGAGTGCTGGGAAATTTCTTGGTCTGAGTATCTTTCTCAGGAGTCAGCGTTCTCCGCCAGGGCCTCTATTCATGTGGGATAGAATGTTATTTCATTTTCCTCTGGTCATCTTACTTCCCTGGAGAGAGCTTGACTCATGATATAATTATATGCTCGGCCAGTTCCCAGTGAAAGTCACTCCGGACTGCCACCGCCTGCCCCCCGCTGATCTCCATTCCAGCGCCAAAGAGCACGGTGCTTGGCCAGAAACCCAGCGGCACTCTTTGCAGAACGGTTAATGGTTCGGTTCTCGGAGGGCACTTTGCACTGACCGTCCTCTGTCCTCCGAGGGGTCGACGAGCCCTGGGCATGAGTGACTCACTGCAGGGCCAGCCCCATCTGTGGTCTCTGGGGCGGCAGCACAGCCTGCCTCCTTCTCTTCGGTGGCTCATAAAATGGTTCCTGGAGGACGTATTTTCCAATGTTTGGGATTTAGGCTTATTGCACAGAAAATATAAATGCTGCCGTGTGAGTGACAGCCCGGTCTTGTGCAAGGCCAGCGTGGAGACAGGTGATCGTGGCAGCCCCTTCTGCCCAGTGGCTGGTCCCCTGCCCCTAAGGCCCCTGGTCCTGGATGGACATCCCTCAGGGCAGGGAAAGCCCTGCTCTAGAGGGGACAAGGGGAAGCCATCATTTCCAGCTGCTCGACTTCATCTGGGTAAATGGTCTCCTCACTTGTGGTAATTACT
>NW_005336154.1:0-219 GCF_000412655.1 Myotis brandtii | reverse complement strand
ATAATCTATATATATAAAAGTCTAATATGCTAAGTGTTCGACCGTCCAACCGGTTGCTATGACACGCACTGACCACCAGGGGGCAGACGCTCAATGCAGGAGCTGTCGAGCTGCAGTGACTTGGCAGCAGGGGTTCTCGGGTGACACACCCTGAAACCAGAGAGGCGGGAGCCTGATTCCTGGTAGGGCACACGATTCCACCTTCGGCCATGGGTTATG
>NW_005336153.1:0-294 GCF_000412655.1 Myotis brandtii | reverse complement strand
AAACACCCAGGCAGAAACAAAGGGGAAGGTAAAAAAAAAAAAAAAGAAAGAAAGAAAAAAGAAACAAAGAACAAATTGAAAACTGACACTATCTAACTTCAAGACTTATTATAAACTTGCAATAATCAAGACAATGTGGTATTAGTGAAAGATCAGACAAATAAATCAATGGAGCAGAACAGAGAGGCCAGACATAGACCAAAACAAAATGTAGTCAGTTAATCTTTGACACAGGAGCAAAGCAATTCAGTGGAGAAAGATAGTCTTTTCAACAAACGGTCCTGGCACTTCCAG
>NW_005336152.1:0-219 GCF_000412655.1 Myotis brandtii | reverse complement strand
AAAACAACAAGAGAGCCCACTGCATGGGAAAACATTTTTGCCAATGCTATCTCAGATAAGTGTTTAATCTCCAACATTTACAGGGAACTCATACAACTTAACAAAAGGAAGATAAACAATCTAATCAAAAGATGGGTAAAAGACCTAAATAGACAATTTCAAAAGAGGACATACAGAAAGCCAAGAGAGCCCTAGCCGGTGTTGCTCAGTGCATAGAGC
>NW_005336151.1:0-498 GCF_000412655.1 Myotis brandtii | reverse complement strand
AAATATCCCATGTTCATGGATTAGAAGAATCAACATAGTCAAAATGGCCATACTACCCAAAACAATACAGTAGGACCTTGTTTCTCAAACTTAACGCATTCCGGAAGGCTGTTCGAGAAGTGATTTGTTTGAAAACTGAATCACTGTCTCTCATTAAATATAATGTAAATTGAATTAATCCATTCCAAACCCCCAAATGATTCCGTTTTAACCTTTCTTATATACAGTACACATCTAATGTACTGTCTATAAACAAACACTTCTTGCCCTAGCTGGTTTGGCTCAGTGGATAGAGCGTCAGCCTGTGGACTGAAGGGTCCCAGGTTCGATTCCGGTCAAGGGCACATGCCAGGAGTTGCGGGCTCGATCCCCAGTAGGGGGCATGCAGGAGGCAGCTGATCGATGATTACCTCTTATCATTGATGTTTCTATCTCTCCCTTCCCCTCGCTGAATAAAAATATATTTTAAAAAACCCCACTTCTTTTCTTTTTTTTTTT
>NW_005336150.1:0-255 GCF_000412655.1 Myotis brandtii | reverse complement strand
GAGAGAGAGAGAGAGAGAGAGAGAGAGAGTTATAGTATTTGTTTGGGTTTCTTTATGTTGTGAATCTCAAAATCAAAAACAAAAATTAAGGACTGTGAACAGGCTTTGAAAACTTCATGGAGCTATGCTAACATAATTATATATTAGGCTCTTCTGACTTTCCTCTCCTAAAAAATACAGATTTGAAGTCAGGAGTGTTTCCTACTTTCTCTGGTGTTAAAAATTCAAATGGATCAAGCACTGTTTCTGTTTGTT
>NW_005336149.1:0-210 GCF_000412655.1 Myotis brandtii | reverse complement strand
CTGTTGCTTCCAGTAGGAGGAACCTGCACCTAGGTATGAGCCCTGACTTGGAATTGAACCCACAACCTTTTGGTGTATGGGATGATGCTCCAACCAACTGAGCCACCCAGCCAGGGCTGAAGTCAGGAAAATATTTTTAAAATGACTGTGGGGACAAAAATCATGCAATTACACATTGTAAATGGTTGAATTGTATGGTATATGAACTAT
>NW_005336148.1:0-408 GCF_000412655.1 Myotis brandtii | reverse complement strand
ACCCTCCCCGAGCCAGACAGGAACCCCGACCCTCTGCAGAAGACGGCGGGGCAGCAGCCCACCGACCCGCATGGAGCACCCTTCCCAGCGTGGAGTCCGCCACGTGTGTCCGCTCTACAGCCTGGCGCGGAGGGAACCGCCAATCCGAGGTGCAACGGGGGCCTCAGAACCCACCAGGTCCCCGGTGTTGGCCACTCGAGACCAGCCTGGGGTCCGGCAGTGCGCCGACCAAACTGGGAGACCTCGCAACAGTGCGTAGCTACCTCTGGTCTTGGGGAGCGGGGACTACAACTCCCAGGAGCCTCCGCGGCGAGGCGACTTCCGGTAATCCCTGAGGCACTTCCTGCCACAGTGGCGGGTGTGAAGGCAGGCGTGGTGGTGGGTGTGGCGCCGTGGGCTGGTCGGGAG
>NW_005336147.1:0-1009 GCF_000412655.1 Myotis brandtii | reverse complement strand
AAAAAACCCCACTTGGACAGGAGGGAAATCAGAGTTAGTTGGAGTGGGAGGACGTGCAGGGGAACCGTTTCCTTTCTGAGTCTGTGGGAGAGAAATGGTTCTGAATCCGCCCTGACCTTTTCACCTTTAGCCTGCGCGCTCGCTAAGCTGGTTGAAGCCCAAGTTCCTCTTCTAACCACAAAAGTCCTTTGCTTTCTCCCTGGAAACGTGGAGCCTTGCCATTAGCCACATCTGCCAAGAACTCCCCTCCGTAAACCTTGCTGAGCCTCGGTCCGCGTTTAACCAGCCCGCTCCCATGTATCGCGGCAGCTTGGTAAACAGACGGCCCAGGGCGCAGTTAATAATCTTGTCACTTGCACCTTGTGGTCTTTTATATCTACCTCACCCATCCAGTGAAAGTGCCACCCGGTTCTTCCCCGCCAGAGTGAAGATTAATGGGCCTTCAGCTGTCCCCCTAGAGCACATGCAATCGTCACGTCCTGGGGAGAAACGCAGTGGCTAATAAATTATGGGCTGTCATCACAGGAGATGGTGGGCCACTCGGTTCACAGGGGTTGGAGCTGAGCATGTGCAGGGTCGAGGATGGGCAGCTTGTCACAGCATCTGTCCCTGGGGATGCTTGTGAGAGGTGCGTTGGAGGTTGGGGTGTTGGGACCATGGGGAGCGCATCACCAGTGAGCAGTTTCTGCTATGGAGGCTTTGGGAGGGTTGGAGCCGGTGGGCCCTTTCCCACAATGGAGGCCTTCTCGCTGGTTCTGTTGCTAACCCACATCCCCCAGTGCCCAGGAACACTCTCAGGTGTCCCAAAGATGTGTCTTCTGATGCCTCAGATGGTTTGTGCCCTCTGCCTACTGGACTTGGCCTTCTAGGCCGTTCAATTGGTTGTAGCCTGAGTCCATCCTTAGAACTTATGGGGCTCCCAGGAGCTTTCCAGAAACCGCTATACCACGAGTTCCAATGGGGCTTGTGACTGTGTGGTGGTCCCAGTGGAAATGGCCCCCCAACACGC
>NW_005336146.1:0-505 GCF_000412655.1 Myotis brandtii | reverse complement strand
AAGTTTCTTAAATAAACAAAAGATAACTAATAAAGAGAACCAAAAAGAACCATCATCGTGACTTCTAATTTAGATGATAATGGATCAATTCATGCCCACACGGAGAAAAGAAAATAGACTGTCATAAACCCTTAGAGACATGCCCTGCTCAAATTCCTATGGACTCAATAAACATTCCTCCACTGACCTTGGGCACATGGAGATTTCATTTTGCCTAACGTTATATGCATCAGGGAAGACAGCCACTGAAGGCCTAACATGTTAATTTTCTTTTTCTGCAGAATTCCTCCTGAACTGTCACAATTAATTTCATCCTCCAGCACAACCCTAGTTCTAGAAAACCTACATTTACATACTGAATGCAATATTGCTTATTCTGGCACTTTCCCTTTTCAAAGCAAAACATGTTTGTGAACTGAACGATTGACATGGGAGACAAATACCAAGGCAAATTCTTGGGAAAAATTCATCTGAATGAGATCTAATTTCAATGTTAATGGTGACG
>NW_005336145.1:0-405 GCF_000412655.1 Myotis brandtii | reverse complement strand
TAAAAAATAAAAAGGTGGTCTTGTTCCCTTGCAGTTATAACTTGGGTGGCAGTTCCTGCCAAAGGCGGTCTTTCCCGTCTCCCAGGACAGACATGATCTGATTATCTGGGAGGGGATTTCACTCACTGGAGCGGGGACCGCAGAGTTCCATCCAGATGGACAAGTCCTTCTTAAAGGAAGTCTGCAGACACAGCTCTGGCCTCACACCCACTCTCCCCTGCGGTGCTCACAGTCACACAGAGCGGGCAGGGTGGTGTGTCACAGCGTTTTGCACGGGTTTAGACCCGGGTTGCTCCACGCGGCACTGCTGATACCCAGGCAGGAGGATTCTTTGTCATGGAGCTGTCCTGTGCACTAAAGGATATTTAGCAGATCTAACCTCTAGATGCCAATAGCACCCCCCCC
>NW_005336144.1:0-935 GCF_000412655.1 Myotis brandtii | reverse complement strand
GGCCAACACTCTATCCACTGAGCCAAATCAGCTAGGGTGCCATTCATTTTTTCATGATGCATTTTGCATTTAACAACCAACTCAGTTTCCCATGTTAGTGTAGCAAAAGATTTAAAAATAGAGTAGAAGAGGAAATAAATGTCCCCAGTAATCCAGAGGGAACAACTGCTAGTGTGTTTGAGCAGGGGCTTTGAATTTTATTTTGTAGCTTTATTGTGTTCACCAAAGTGAGACTTGCTTCCTTGTTCCTTTCCCCTTATTTTATATCCTGAAACTTTCCAGGTGATATTAACATTTCCTCTGAAACATCATTTTTTTAAATTGTAAAATATTTTTTAAATTAGTAAAAAAAAATGTGTAAAATATGCATGCCATCACATTTACCCCTTTCACCATTTTCAATCTTGCAGGTCGGTGGCATCAAGTACATTCACATTGTAGTGCAGCCATCCATCCCCACAACTCTTTCATCTTCCCAAACCAAAATTCTGGAAACATCTTCAACGTTGGCAGGGCTGCCGGCGCTGACAGTCTCACGGCCTCCTCCTGGTCAGCGTTTCTGGGGCGCCCTCCTCACGTGGGCAGCATCTCCTTCCCTGGGCTTCTTTAAACGCAGGATGTGCTGGGGGTGTGCAGGCACGTCCAGCCCTAAATCTGGGTGCCCCGTCATTGAGGACAGGGGTCAGGCACAACGCTCCTGGCAGCCCCACCCACATTCCAGAGGAGCGGGCAGCCCTCCCCAGCACAGCTGACCTCAGAACACTGCCTCTCCTGGACCTCAGACCAGCCCGCGCCCAGGGTCTCCCTATCAGAACAGCAGAGTTCAACAAACAACAACAACAACAAAAACCCCAGAAAGACAGAGATGATAGCAATTCTTCATTCCCTAAAATCGACATCTCCTTTTTTTTTTTTTTTTAAATATATTTTATTGA
>NW_005336143.1:0-551 GCF_000412655.1 Myotis brandtii | reverse complement strand
CAAAACTTCTCCTTTCCCTTCTTCCTGTTCTGTGTCCATGACCCTGGCCTGGCACGATCTTCTCTCAGATCATTTTCCTCGTTAGCAGCCTTGCTCTAATACATGTCCATGACTGGGATTTTCCCTGCATGTCTCATGGGTGGTCTTTGCTGATGCCCATCTCTCCTCAGAGAATGTCCTTCCTCCATTCCTGTCTATGAAAGTATCACCACACTTTCAAGGCTGCCACCAATGATGACGCCGTCCTGGTTCCTTCAGCCAGAAGTGCTCACTCCCAGCTTAGCACCTCCTGTGACATCTTTCACTTTCTAGCTTTCCGACCAGAGAGTATGCTTTTTGGAGGGACTGTGAGAAGGGGGCTAACTCGTATTTGTGCCACCACAGCGCAAGACTTGACACCGGGTCTGTTGAATAAATGAATCGATGAATGAAGGATGCATTCCTAAATGAACTAATGAATGATAAAGAAGCAAATGAACAAATTATAAGTACTGAGTGTATTTTAACCATATGGAGGTCTACTCAGTTATAAATTACGTCTACCTGAATGT
>NW_005336142.1:0-1357 GCF_000412655.1 Myotis brandtii | reverse complement strand
ACACACACACACACACACACAGACTTAGGCCTTTTGCCCCAGCTCCCCTGCTCCTCTGTATTCCAGTTTTCCTAGTTGGGTGTCTCCCACAGCCTGTTCCCCTCCCAGTCACCAGGGGGACCCTAAAAAACAAATCAGATCTCATTGCCTGCTCACCCCTCCCAAAGTTCTCTGGTTTCCTCCCTCCACTCTGTATCAGTCCACAGGCTCTTCTCAGTTCCTCCAGTCCAGCCAACTCCATCCCACCTCAGGGCCTTTGCACGTGCTGTGGCCTCTGACAGGTGCACTGTTTCCCTACACGGTGCTGTCATCCAATAAGCTCCTGTTTACCTCCCCTGAGGATCCTTCCCTGGCCCCCTCCTGCCTGACCAGCTCGTGGCCCCCTCTATCTTTGGGAGTTTTTGTAGCCTCTATCACAACAGTAATTATTTCAACAAGTTATTTGTGAGCTCAGGGTTGAAGGGCTTGGCTCACTGACCAGGGAGTCCCCCTGGGGTTTGCTTCCCGGCCCAGTCTGGCACCTGGTGCTTAGCCAGCCTTCAAGGCAAGTGCCTGGGCCACGGGTTCAAACTCTAAGCAACAGAAGGGGCTGAGGCCCTGTCCCTGAAAGGCATCCCTCCCTGTCAAGTCAGATGGGGGTCAGGCTCTGGCTCAGGCAGTGAGAGGGGGTTTGGGGCAGGGAGTGGGGGTCTCGTACCTTTGGTCTCGTCCTCGTAGACCTTGACGCCCTGAAGGAGCGGCTCCCGAGGGAGCAAGGTGGTGCTGGACAGCACCCGGGTCTCCCCTGTCACCTTGTCCTTCTCCACCGTGATCTCAACCGAGTACATGGCTGGCACGAGAGGCACGGGTTACGCCATGGCCACCCGCCCAAGTGCCCCCCGCTGGGCTGCAGCCAAGCCAGGGAGGGGAGCTGGCAGCACAGAGCCAAGCAGCGGGGACACCTTAAGCGCAGACCTCCCCAGCTCAACATCCTTCTGTGGCTCCCCAGTGCCCTGGCCGCAGGTCTGTATTCCTCTGCTCCACACGAGGCCCATCCTTGCCACCCACCCTATGTGGGAAGCCTTAAACTAGCCCACTTGCTCCGAGAGAGAGTGTGTAGAAGGAGGGCTGCCTTGCCCATGGTCACAGCTACCATCGGAACGTGGGTTAACAGGCCAGACCCCCCCGCATTATCTGTCCACACCTCTCTTTAGTAGACTATGGCGTCTGTCCTCACCTACCTCTATGAAGAATGGATAATTTCCTCTCAAAACAAATGACTGTCATTACCCCTTAGGGCCACTATTCCCTGCCCAGCTTCTCACCCACGTTCTGTAGAAATCATTACCACAACACTACACGGGGAGACTGAGTCCTG
>NW_005336141.1:0-1142 GCF_000412655.1 Myotis brandtii | reverse complement strand
ATATTAGAGATTCTTACAAACATCATTTGACCACTCTCTGCATAAAACGTGACTTTACTGAGCTCCCCACAAGATATGTGCCTATACATATCTTTCTTGCCTAAACTACTTTGAAAGGATTTCTGCTAATAGTATTGACCAATGCATGGCATTTAAAGATGAGGCTATTACAATTATTTTTTTAAAAGAAGGGGTAGTTTCAAGTAAAATAATGATGACCCTTTTAAAATGATTAACTAACCAAACTATGAGGGGACTCAGAAACTCTCCTAAATATAGGACTTATTGGAAAATAAATAGAGATTTAAAAAATGCAATAGTCATTCATTTTAAATAACCATGTTCCATGTTTTAGCAAGAGCCCAAAGTGATAGATTTAATTATTAGATTTAGAGGGAAACAGTGAGTGATAAACTGCTTCAACTTGATCCAGCATTTAGAAACAGTCCTCTTCAGAGATATATTGCCATAGAATAGGACAAACCTCAATATAATGAATCAAAGAGTCTGTTAAGTGGTGAAACTGCAGACCTTGGATTCCATCCACTGCCTAAATTTTCCTAGTCATGGAGCTGGAACATTGTTGTTCAGAAAGAGGATAAAGTTTTGGCCAAACAGAACCAGGCAGCTAAGCCTTCAAACTTTCACAATTACTTTCCAGCTTTTCAGAGAACAGTCTAGCATTCATGCTTTACCTGGTTGAAAGTGAACATTTCCCTGGAAGTAATACAAGCCCTGTCCTGTCATAAAGTGCCCACACAGATCTTGCAAATAAACAGCCTGGTGATATTGCTCCATTAACTGCAAAGGCCTGCTAAAATTACCAAGACATTAGCTGGAGTAAATTTTCTCCTTTCAGATAATAGTTCAACCCAACGATTTACTAGTAACTGTAGACCATTTTGGGGCGTGGGGGGATCATATATATATATATGATTTCCAATTGTTACCAACATCCTCAACTCAATAAGACTTAAAACCACTTAAAAATTTTAAATTATTTCTATAATAATTTTGCTATCCTACTTTTAGGATACTATCTGATATCTCCAGGTCCCTAAAATTTCTAATGTCTCCATTAGACATTTCAAAATCTGTAACTGTCAGCTTTTGGCTTTGTCTCTTACTTTAGAAAAATTAAA
>NW_005336140.1:0-420 GCF_000412655.1 Myotis brandtii | reverse complement strand
CCCTCGGAAGTCTGTGGCTGAGCCTTTCCTGGAAGGGACACGGGAGGGCGTGAAGAGTGTGCTGGAAGGTGGGACTGGCTGTGTCTGCCACAGTGAGGTGTGTGCTGGCTCCAGGGCGGAACCCCAGGCCTCATGGGGATCCTTTATCCTTACCCCGGTGCCTTCCCTGCCTGTCTCCAGGGCCAGGGATCTGCTACAGGAGGGTGAAGGGTGGAGGGTGGGGAGTGGGCACATGTGACCAGACAGGAGGTAGTTTGGGGATCGTGGAGACTGAGCTCATAGATCCCGGACCGATGAAGGGAGGCTTGGCCCTTTCTGCTCCCTGCCATAGATGGGGCTGTCTGGCCCAGCTCAGGGGTCTTCAGGAGCAAAAGAACTAGGAGGGGGGACCCTCAGGCCGGAACCCAGGGGCCCTAAGCC
>NW_005336139.1:0-240 GCF_000412655.1 Myotis brandtii | reverse complement strand
TTCTCCTGCTCCTCCCTTGGGACACTGATCTTTCTCTCGTCTCTCCTAAGTCCCCTAGAACAGTCAGATAATAATCTGGGGAGCTAGTCCAATATTGTTGTCCACATACAGTGTCAGGTGAAGGAGGGTTTAGCCTCAACTGGTGACTAGCTCAAGAGCCTTGTGACTCTGGCACATTAGGAAACTGTTGTTCTCACTCAGCCCTTCCCTGGAGGCAAATCCCAACCTGACACAGGCTCC
>NW_005336138.1:0-206 GCF_000412655.1 Myotis brandtii | reverse complement strand
CCATCTTGTGAGGGTGTGATGGTCAATTAGCATATTCTCTTTATTATATAGGATAGACAAGATCTGGAAATAGCCCAAGTGCCCATCAGCAGATGAGTGGATAAAAAAAGCTGTGGTCCATTTTCACAATGGAATACTACATGGCCATAAAAAAGAAAGAACTCCTACATTTTGTGACAGCATGGATGGACCTAGAGATTATTATG
>NW_005336137.1:0-517 GCF_000412655.1 Myotis brandtii | reverse complement strand
TACAGCCCAGGAATCCCTCTCCTGGGTATATACTAGAAAATTTTAATATGATTTGTCTTATATTTCTATTGGGAAACAGTGGACTAGATAAACATGAAAGCAAAGATAGTAACAGTTGCAGATATATTGCAGTAATCAACAACTTCAGTACTATTGGGGCAGCTTTTTACCTGAAGAGATCAGGGAACAAGTGGTGTTTTTCATATACCCTACATAATTATTAATATTTTAAAAGAATGCTTGCAGCCCTTTGCATTCACCTTTCATATGTTGGCATATGACTGACCATTTCTTTTACTTTATTGAATAAATTCACAGATAAGTGGTTTTCAATAGGCAAAACAAAACAAAACATTAAAAATCATGGCCCAGTCAGTGTGGCTCACTCAGTTGGTTGAGCATTGTCCCATGCACCAAGAGATTCCCAGACAAGGCATATGCCCAGTAGGGGGTGAGCAGCAGGCAGCCAATCAATGTTTTTATCTCTCTCTCCCTCTCCCTTCCTGTCTCTCTAAAA
>NW_005336136.1:0-344 GCF_000412655.1 Myotis brandtii | reverse complement strand
TATCTATATCTATATCTATATCTATATGTACATATATCTATATATCTATATCTGTATATCTATATATATATTTTTTTTTGAACTAATAAAAAGACCTGGCCAGTTTGGCTTAGTGAATAGAGCATCAGCCTGTGGACTGAAGGGACTCCAGTTCAATTTTGGTCAAGGTGACGTTACTCAGTTGCAGGCTCCATCACTGGCCCCAGTCAGAGCATGTGTGGGAGGCAACCAATCAATGTGTCTCTGACATCAGTGTTTCTCTCCCCCCGCCCCACCCACCTCCTTTCACTCTCTCTAAAAATCAATGGGCTGAACCAGTTTGGCTCAGTGGATAGAGCGTCGGC
>NW_005336135.1:0-381 GCF_000412655.1 Myotis brandtii | reverse complement strand
AAATAGGCAATAGAATTGTAGATAAGGTTGGAAAAACTCCAGAATAACATTTTATTGAGTTCAATAACAGTTTATTGAACCAGGTTGTCTGTGAAGGTGAATTTTCCAACAACTGTTTTCCCTGTGAATTGACAGGTCTTTTTAAAAAATAAAGTTGAATGTTTGGATATTTTTAAAGGTAACTTCATACTTCCTTGCTTTAAGTTCATTGTTATTTCCATGACCAGCATTTGGGGTATCCTATATAATAAAAGGCCAATATGCAAATAGAACAACCGTACAATTGGTCGCTATGATGTGTGCTGATCACCAGGGGGCATGTGCAGAACATGTCTGGTGACGCCGTGGCAGAATGGTGGAGCAGGTGAGCGGGACGCCAGA
>NW_005336134.1:0-2114 GCF_000412655.1 Myotis brandtii | reverse complement strand
AAACATAATCATCAAGGATATCTGAATGTTCAAACACTTATTAGTTTAGTTTTATCCATCCACTCACAGGTATATTAATCAGTGAATGCTATTACATGTACCCAGGAAGGCAATTCAATCACTTGAAGGTGACTTGTTTTACTTGGGGTTAATTTGTAGGCAGCTCTAGAGCTACATGGCTTTAAGAAGTTACTGAAGGTGACAAAATGAAAATTAATAGCTTTAGCCCTGTATGGCGATAGTACATGGCTGAAATTGAACAAAGTAGAAATAAGAGGCCATTGAAATCCCCAGATGGACTTGGCTTGAGGCATGTCAATGTGCTTTGGGTTTTAGTGTCACCACTGGAGGCTCTTTTTATGTCAGAAGAGAACAGGAAGCCTATGAACCTAAAACACATGAGTAAAATGATTTTCCTGGAAGCAACTGTTTCTGATTGGTTGCATCCAGCAGGTAATTATGCAGTAGCAGTTTAAAGCACAGGTGTTTTGCTGATTCCAAGATTTTATATATACATAATTTGTGTCTCACTGTCACTTTGTAATTACTTCCATTTAACAGTTGAGACACTCTGGTCCAGAAGAGTTAAATGGCTACCAAATAACGACATGAGTTAGTTGTAGCCAACTCACAGAGGGACGCACTTACACCAGTTTTTCCTTCTTAGGAATAGGCATAGGAAAAATACCATGGGGCCACTGTAAAAATCCAAGCTAGAACTAATGGAAACTTGAGCAAAAAGTGTGTTGCAGAAGACAAATAAAATAAATAAAAATACAGAAATAGAAATGGCAAGTTTTGGTGACTGTTAGGAGAAGGAGTGGAATTAAGGATGAAAATGACTCTGACAGTTTGAAAGATTGAGAATATACCTCCCCAAAATGTGTTACTTTACTATGTGGATTATTTTGGGCTGAAGACACTCAAGACTTAACAGATTCAAGAAAAACTTTTACTTCTCCCTTACCTGCCTAAAAGAATTTAGGTAGTGGGTCTGGTCCAGGATAAAAAAAGCTATTATCAGAAAGAACTTTGATCTGAATGACCTATCTGTATGGCAGGGCAAACATCTCATTACCAAACATGCACACTTCTTAATTTCTCGTGAGTTATCCTTCTCCTCTTTGAAGTCCCAGACCCTATCCCATTCCTTGGCTCAAGGTATCATATAAGTCAGTCTAAAGTGTCTGACTTGTCCTTGGTTCTCATATTCTTACTAGAGGCCTGATGCATGAATTCGTGCAAGAATAGGCCTTCCTTCTCCAGGCTGCTGGCACCGGCTTCCCTCCAGCACCTGGAACTTGTGCTTCCCTCACAGAGGGAGGCCCCGCCCACCTGCGGAAGCCGACCAGTTGGTGGCCTGGGCCTCCCTCTTTGGGGTGATGGCAGGCCCCCCGACCAATCGCATTGCACCCATTGTGGCTGGCCTGGTGCCAGTGGGTGTCATAGCGTGGTCCTGGATGGTCGTTCGGATGGTTGTCCAGATGGTTGTTCTGCTGTTTGGCCATTCAGTCAATTTGCATATCATGCTTTTATTATATAGGATGAGATCTCATGCATTTGTTTTTCTCCTGTTAATCTGTCTTATGTTAGTTATTATTAACCAACCAAAGAACCTCAAGATATAAGGAAAATTTTTCTTCCCCAACAATTTCAACTCACTGTTTATGTAATAAGAATGTAAGAAACTTTTTAAAAATTAAATGTTTACTTTGAGATGAATTTAGATTTACAGCGGAGTTGCAAAAATAGTACAGTTTCTGTGTTCCTTCACGTAGTTTCCCCTAAGTAACATCTTACTAGTACATAACCATGGAGCAACTATCAACATTAGGAAATTTACATTGTTGCAATACTACTAATTAAATCATACCATTCAAAAATGTATATAACTGATATTCAATTTCACTTAATTATTTGAATAAGTATCTCTCTGTTCCCATTCTATTATTTTTGTTTGCCTTTAAATAGACCAACTCTATACATAAGATATCAGTTTGCTATTGATTGGAATTTACTGAAGAATTCTGCATTTTAAAAATCTCAAGCCATGAGGAGGATACCATAGTGATTGTTGTTTTTTTTATCCTGTAATTTAATGTATTCTAGCTTAT
>NW_005336133.1:0-256 GCF_000412655.1 Myotis brandtii | reverse complement strand
TCTTGTCCTCATGCTCACAGCACCCAGAGTAGTGGACCCCAGGCAGACGCAGAGGAACAGCATCTGCTACAGATGTTCCTCCTGGAGTCAAGGTTTTCTAGCATCACTGTGGTTGAGATGTGCATCGGGAGCATGTTGGAAGCTGAGGAGCATCCATGGGACCCCCTGCGTCCATACATCCTCTATGCCCAGGAAACACCGAGTCACACAAACATATAGTCACACACACATAGACACACACACATAGACACACACA
>NW_005336132.1:0-219 GCF_000412655.1 Myotis brandtii | reverse complement strand
TTTTTAAATGAGTTATCTCTTAATTTTTAATCTTAGCAGCAAGGTCAAAATTTTTAAAAGAAGACATTTTGCAGGCAAGACGAATGGGATCTGTCTGTTGGCGGCTGATACTCCCCAGTCACTGGTTAGGGAGCTCTCGTCGTGGGGCCGTGAGATAAATGAGTGTGAAGCACCAAACTGGGCTCACTCTCGTGGCAAAAAGCGGGGGGAGGGGGGAGG
>NW_005336131.1:0-201 GCF_000412655.1 Myotis brandtii | reverse complement strand
ATTGTAAATTGTGCTGCTATGAACATAAGGGTGAATACTAGTATATTCTTTCTGATTGGTGTTTCTGAATTCTTGGGATATATTCCTAGAAGTGGGGTTACTGGGTCAAATGAGTTCCATTTCAGTTCTTTGAGGAAACTGCATACTGTTTTTCACATGGCTGTACCAGTCTGCATTCCTACCAGCAGTGCACAAGGGTTC
>NW_005336130.1:0-1149 GCF_000412655.1 Myotis brandtii | reverse complement strand
AAAGTAGGTTTACAGTTGTGAGTACAAAAAACACATAGTTAGGCCCATTCCTGTATTTGTGAATTTCCAAGATTTCTTTCTGTTATTGACTTCTGCTATTCCATTGTGGTCACAAGACATACTTTGTATGGTTTCAGCTATTTTAAATTTATTAAGACTTGCTTTATGACAGCACATGGTTTATCTTGGATTATGTTTCATGTGCACTCGAGGAGAAAATATGTTCTGTTGTTGTTAAGTGTCCTATACATGTCTGTTAGGTATAGCTGGTTTATAGTATTGATCAAGTCTTCTATATCCTTACTGGTATAGTTGTTTTATCCATTATTGAAAGTGGGGTGTTGAAGTCTCCAACTATTTTTGTTGAATTGTCTATTTTATCCACAATTCTATCAGATTTTGCTTCTTAAATTTTGGGGCTCTGTTATAGGTTACAGCCTCTTGACTGATTGACCCTTTTATCATTAAAAAATGTCCTTTGACTCTAGTAATAATTTTTTCTTAGCGTCTATTTTATCTAATAAAGTTTATTTTGTTGATATTAAATTCCGTTTTGTTTGATAGAGCCATTTTAGCTGTCTTTTGGTTACTGTTTACATGGAATATCTTCCATTCTTTCACTTTCAACCTATTTGACTTTGAATCTAAAGTATGTCCCTTGTAGAAAGCGTATAGATAGATGATGTTTTTAAATCTATTTGCCAACCTCTGACTTTAATTGAAGTGTTTCATCCATTTGCATTTTATGTAAATTACTGATAAGACAGGGTTTACTATTTGTTTTTCATATGTTATGTCATTTTTGTTCTTCTATTCCTTCATCATTGCCTTCTTTTATGTCGAGTAGATATTTTTAGTTCCATTTAAACTCCCTTGCCTTTATTTTATATATATTTTTGAGTTATTTTCTTAGTTGTTGCTTGGCAGATTGCCATTAACATCTTAATTTATAACAATGTAGTTCAGATTAATACCAACTTAATTTCAGTAGCACACACAAACTTTGCTCCTCTTCAGTTCTATTACCTCCTCTCTCCTTTGTGCTCTTATTGTCATAAAATTTACATCTTTATACATTGTGTACTCATAGGCACATATTTATTTATTTATTATTATTTTAAATAATTCTTTATTGTTGAAAGTATTACA
>NW_005336129.1:0-716 GCF_000412655.1 Myotis brandtii | reverse complement strand
CTTGCATGGTAGCTCTATTTAGTACATGGATATGATTTCTTGATAACAGAGTAAAGTTTTTACAACTAACTTATTTCATTGGAACAATGTAGACAATTGACCTGGAAAATAGAAATAATATATTCAATTTGGGGTCTAGAATCATTTAATTCAACTAATCATATATTACATCTCTTTGTCTCATTTTGTAATGTCTGGCTCCTTCCTAAGTCATAAATTCACCTCAGAAATATGACCAAGAAAATTTAAGATAAAACAACACTTCCTTGCTTATGTTTTTATTAGGTGAGTCATCTCATTTGTAATCATTATTCTGGGTTGGTCTACCTCATTTAAGTTCCTTCTTTTAACTAATCTCCTTTGCTTCCATCTATGCTGATATGTTTTCTCCTGCAAGTCGGTGAAAAATAAAATTGTTGTGCTTTTATCTACTCATGTGTTCTTTCTACCATCTGGCAGGGAGCTCAGTACTCAAGACAGCATTTTCCAGTTACACAATTATGTCATCACTGTCACCCATCTACACTTTCTCCAGAGAAATTACTCTGCTTCTCTGTAATTTCTGATGCTTCTCTAATGAGCACAGACAATCCTATATAATAAAAAACTAATATGCAAATAGACCGATCAGCGGAACAACCAGAACAACCAAACAACTGAACAACGGGTCGCTATGACGTGTGCTGCCCACCAGGGGGCATGCGTGGACATCAGCC
>NW_005336128.1:0-298 GCF_000412655.1 Myotis brandtii | reverse complement strand
CAGCCTCATTATGTGAGTAATCAACCCTTTATCCTCTCAGTGTGTGTACGTGTGTAAAATATAGTGTGTGTGTAAAATATACAGTGTGTGTGTAAAATATACAGTGTGTGTGTGCAAAATAGAGTGTGTGTACGTGTGTAAAATATACAGTGTGTAAAATATACAGTGTATGTGTGCAAAATAGAGTGTGTGTACGTGTGTAAAATATAGTGTGTATGTGTGTAAAATACGTAGTGTGTACATGTGTAAAATATATATAGTGTGTGTAAAATATACAGTGTATGTGTGCAAAATAGAG
>NW_005336127.1:0-217 GCF_000412655.1 Myotis brandtii | reverse complement strand
TTGTAAGTTTGGCTCAAATAAAGTCATAAAATATTTTACAGGTTTGGCCGTTTCTTACTTTGATGGTTTTTTAACCGAGGTTTGGCCAATCTAGATGCTGAATTGCAACTCTGTTAATAAACTGAAGTGTTGCTAATGCTAGTTGTTATGGACTGAATGTATGCTCCCAAAATGTATATGTGGAAATCCTAAACCCCAAAGTGATGGTGTTAGGAGA
>NW_005336126.1:0-298 GCF_000412655.1 Myotis brandtii | reverse complement strand
TGGGGTCCCTCAGCCTGGCCAGCGATCAGGGCCCATCGGGGCTGGGCCAGCTGGAGGGAGGGGCAGCTGGGGGGGAGAGACCGAGGGAGGCCGGCCTGGGGGAGGGGCTGTAGGAGGTTGGCTGTGGGAGTGCACTGACCACCAGCGGGAAGTTCCTGCATTGAGTATCTGCCCCCTGGTGGTCAGTGCACATCATAGAGAATGGTTGACCGGTCATTCCAGTCGTTCCAGTCATTTGGTTGTACCAGTCGCTTAGGCTTTTATATATATAAACTAGGGGCCCGGTGCACGAAATTCG
>NW_005336125.1:0-318 GCF_000412655.1 Myotis brandtii | reverse complement strand
TTTGTCGTAAATTAATTGACCATATATGTGTGGGTTTATTTTTGAGCTCTGTATACTGTTCCATTGATTTGTGTGTCTGATTTTATGCTAATATCATACTGTTTTAATTACTATGGCTTTGTAATATAGTTTGATTAGCATATTATCGTATTCAGTATACTAGCGTATTCAGTACATATTCAATAGCGCAGCATTGCATACTGAGCTGGTTAGAAGTAAGATAAAGACATAGAGGAAGGAAATAAGGGTCTAGGAACTAAAAGGTACTTCAAAGTAAAAAAACACACACAAAACAAAACATGAAAAGAAAGTAATTGA
>NW_005336124.1:0-340 GCF_000412655.1 Myotis brandtii | reverse complement strand
AAAACCAGGGACCCAACAAGCTGTTTCTGCTCTCCCACCATTGGCCCCACGTTCCAGCTAACGTTCCCATGGCATCCTCATTATGAATGAACACTTCCTAGTTTCCATTATTTCTGGCTCTTCTGGGTCAGGGACACATTAATAACAAAACTCTGCCCTGTAGCTCATTTAACAGGTTAACAGGTTTATATTAAATCAGCCCCTTTAAGTTGTCATTACAACCGGTTTTTGTCTTGTGCCTCTGTGCTTGGTCTCTGGGTGTTAGTAAGTTCTTTTCGGATTGTGGTTCAGTTTTGCTCTCATTTTCTTTCTTTCTTTCTTCCTTCCTTTCTTCCTTCCT
>NW_005336123.1:0-254 GCF_000412655.1 Myotis brandtii | reverse complement strand
TGATATCATTTGTGCTCTTTTTTCTCTCCCTTAATTCCCTTTTCTCTGGTGGTCACTTATATTTGGGTTATCGGTGTCATGAGTATATTTATGTTTTGTTCCCTTTGTGTCATGTCTTGTCGAGGTGAATTTATCCTGTTTGGCCAATATGCTAGAGAACAAGCCACATAATCAGACACCCTGAGAGGAGACTCCATCCACGAACGGGTCAATAATACTCTAGACCAGCCGTGGGCAAACTATGGCCCACGGGC
>NW_005336122.1:0-1219 GCF_000412655.1 Myotis brandtii | reverse complement strand
TGTCATAGGTTCGCCATCACTGAAATAGACCATTTCCAAAGTCCCTCCCAGAATTCTACAACTTCTAATGGAAAAAACTTCCAAAAGCAAGCCCTGAGATGCCTCTGCTTCTCAATGCCACTTTGGCCTTGAGTTCATGTTCAACTTGAACACGTTCGACATACACTCACTTAGTAAAATTTTACTGGATGTGCCTACCACGGGCCGACACTCAGCTTTCTAGGTATTTGCTCCAGCTGTTCCTCAGCTCGGAGTGCTGTTTAGTTCTAGCTCCTTTGGGTCTCAGATCGGAGATCTTCCCAGGAGAGCAGTCTTACTCCTGCCCCTTCAGCACGTCCACTGTGTTCCTTTGATGAGGTGTGTGTGTTGTCCCCTGAATTTTGTGGCCAAAGCACAAAAACCATGATTGTTCCTGCACTGCACCTCATTAAGAAGCCCAGCACATGCTTTTCTCAAGTGGTGTTTGTTGAGTCATTTGTGCGTGAGGGAAGCCGTGTTGAGTTCTGGAAGTCCTGGGCCTCTCACAGGAGCCCGCGGGCCAGCTGGAATCTTGCCTGTATTTTAACAGAGAGGCACAAACACACATTTGGAGAAAACACAACACAGAACAAGGGAAACAAAACCTCTAAATGTGCCGAGTTCCCTCCCTGATTACCGAGGCGGGAATGAATTACGGAAGGACCAAGGCTTCTTGGTTTCTGATTTGTTTTAGGTGTTTGGTTTCTCTCTGTTCCTCTCATCTCCACTATTCAAATTCAAGTGCTCTTTTGTTTGGTTGGAGTTTAAGAGTGAATACTACAACTTCACAAAGACCTCCCATTTGGGCACAAAGGAAGGTAAAAGGGCAGCCTCTGCTTCTGCAGTTTGGCCTTAAAAGCTGAGGCAGGACACGCCTTTAACTCATAAACCTTGGCTCATGCCATGGGTGCCAGCACCTCACAATGCGAAGGTGTATGAGTGGGTGCCAGGGAGACACCCGGACACCAGGATGTTGCTTGCTGGCAGACCCCTGTGAAGACTTTGTGAAAGGTGGCACATGAACTTGATCCAAAGAATGCAGACAGTGGCAGAGGAACTACCAGGATTGGAAAGGTTCGGAATGCTTGGCCTCAGCGGTGGCTTTCAAATTCGGTTTGGTCTGTGCAGGGTGTTGAGGAGGAGACTGAGCATGGTTCTGAGCCCTCTATCCTGATGCCCCCCCGCCCCCCCCCCAAGTTCC
>NW_005336121.1:0-344 GCF_000412655.1 Myotis brandtii | reverse complement strand
CAGGCCCCTGGTGATGCGATGCGATGCAGAAGCTGCCATCTGGGGACCATGTTCTGAGCATCCCTGGCTGAGAAGCTCCGCCACTGGGGCCCACACCAGATCTTTGAAGACAGCCCCACTTTGTTTTTTTCATTGTCTAAAGTTTCACATGTGTCTCCTTTTCCCCGCTTGACCCCCACTCCCCGGCCATTCCCAGCCCGGGCAACCCCCACCGCCCCAGTGTCTGTGTCCATGGGTTATGCTAATATGCATGCAAGTCCTTTGGTTGCTGTCTAGCCCCTCCCCTGCCATTTGTCTCTGGGTCTAGTCTTATTCATCAAATTATGTTGATCATTATATCCCAC
>NW_005336120.1:0-806 GCF_000412655.1 Myotis brandtii | reverse complement strand
GTTGATTGATATAACCCAGCAGTGTGCATTTCTGATGCCTATTTGAATCAATTCCTGCTTCTGATTACTAATTGGCCTGCCCTAATTGCACTTTGTAAGGACTATTCTCTGTGATCTGTGTTGCAAGCTCATTAAGAGCTTTGTTCAACCTCAGGAAGGTTAAGGCAGTGACTCAAGGTCATACACCTATTTAATGGGTCTGGTTTCAAACCCACATCTAGCTGAAACCAATTCCACCCTGAGCTTTGAAGGCTCAGAAGACTCAGCAGTGCAGAGAAAAGCTAAACTAACTCTACGAGTGCCAGAACAAAAGCCTAGAATTTAGAAATGAAGCAATGTTTAAAAGTACATATTTTACTGCTTCTCCTTACCAATGCTTGCAACTTAAGAACCACTTTGAATTCTTAGTTTTTCCTGCTATGACATTGATGCAGGAAATATATTTTGATAATTATACCTCCATAATATCTCTACATCTTGTGCTCCTTGCTTTACATTCTCATTGCCTCGCTCCTAAAGTATGACTGAGTCTTATGATCATTTAGAAAGCATGACAAATTCTCACTATGTGGAAGGTTATTTATTACCTTGTTAAATGTCTATGTATATCAAACAAAGTGGGGCAAAAGTTGGTCTACAGTATGAATATATGAAACAGAGTTTATTCTTGTATTATTATTCATTAATTATTTTATGATTTCCCATAAGAACAAATATTAACCTACTTTTACCCCACCCTGTACATACTAAAAGTTTTTAGTAAACTGTATGTTACAAACATATTTCTTTATCTCTGTGAGGTAAAC
>NW_005336119.1:0-633 GCF_000412655.1 Myotis brandtii | reverse complement strand
GCCAGGACTGAGAGAATTTTTTTTAAGATGGAGAAGACTTAAGCACGATAATGCTGCTAGGAAGGAAGCCATCAGAGATACACACAGCTAAAGGTGGGGATAGAAGGCTCAACCCGTGTATCAGCCCTCCATTTAAGAAATATTATTGGGCACCTGCCATGTGTCAGGCACTTTGAAAAAGGCTGACAAGGCCTTTGCTCTTTGGCAACTTATTTTTCTAAGGAGGGAAGCAGGAAATAAATAAACATATAAGGCATTTTAAGTTTCTAGTAAATACAATGAAGAGATAAAATGAGGTGAGGTGATAATGAAGGGGTGCAATCCAAAAAAAGGTGATGTAACAAGGCCTCAGGTGCTGTGGAGGTGATGCAGGTGCCAAAAGGTCCAGAGGAACTGAGTCACCAGGGGAGTGCCAGGGTTCAGTGAGGGAAGTGGGGTAGGGGATATGTCAGAAAAGAAGAGCAAGTACATGGGGAGTGTGCCAACAGGAGGGCTAGTTCCAGCGGCCCCTTGGAGGTGACAAAGTCAGAGTGTCAGAGGGTGGATGACCTTGGGGTTACCCTTTAGGTCATGACCAACATATCAACAGGTCAACAGTCTGACCCTCAGGGGCTCGGATGCAACATTACCAAC
>NW_005336118.1:0-695 GCF_000412655.1 Myotis brandtii | reverse complement strand
TCTCTCTCTCTCTCTCTCTCTCTCAAAACCAATAAATAAAATTTTAAAAACACACATAAAAAACCCAAAGAACATACCCAAATAACTTCCTTCCTGTGTTACTCAGACCTATGATTCACTTGGTTTACACCTTGAATGTTTCTGGGATCAGACAGAACAACACTGACCTGGGTCAGCTCTCACCACCCCTTGTGGACATGAACTTGTTCATCTCCCCTCTGACCTCTTTGTTTCCAATCTCCTGCCTTGACTGCTAGGATTCCCAGCTGCAAGCAGTACAATCTGATCCCCTGTTTAAAGCTTCTAGGTGCTCCCATTGGCTTGTAGCTGGTCTCAGTCTGAGTTCCTGCAAAAGTCGATTCTGGGTGCAAGTAGTTTGTTTGGAAGTGATTCCAGGAGAAAGTGGGGATGTGATACAGGGAAGGAAGAGAACCTAAAGAAGTTATCTTGATCACCTGAAATCTCACTGTGAGAGCACAGCACAGCTCACCTACTCTGCCATATTCATTCCAGGTGAGCTAAGGGCTGTGGCAGGTGACAGGTGGCACTCTTCCACCACAATGGTTCCACTCATCCAGGTGGAAAGCAGTATTTAATTAGTGAGTGAGACAAGACTCAATAAATATCTGCAGAAAACCTGGCAGGTTTTGTTGGTTGTTATTGTTGTTGGTTGCTCTGGAGCAAGTGCAGCAGAG
>NW_005336117.1:0-205 GCF_000412655.1 Myotis brandtii | reverse complement strand
ATGAGCACCAGGGACTAGACTCTGTTTCTTATTGCATCCACCTGGGATCCCAGTACAATCACACTAAGAGCCAGAGACTCCAATTCTTGGCACATGCGCACACAGGGACCCTGATTCTTGGTGCAAGACAGAACCAAGCAACAGAGACTCTGATACTCGGTTCTCAGTGCGGACACAGGGAGCCTCTGACTCCTGACACGCACTA
>NW_005336116.1:0-261 GCF_000412655.1 Myotis brandtii | reverse complement strand
GACCAGCACCCCAGGGAGCGGCCCCTCCGTGGTCCCCAAGCCCCTTCTAGCAGAAGCCCGTCGTCCCCTCAGGCCCAAACAAAGAAGGACTCGGTGGTGCCGGCCTCCGGGGGCTCCCACTCCGCGGCTCCAGGCGGGTGGGCAAACACAGGAGCTTACAACTCAGGGCATAGCCTGGAGGGCTTCCTGGAGGTGGTGGTGAGGGCCAGGCAGAGGGGAGGGGCGGGGGGAGAAGGAAGGGAGGTACCCAGGACATGCCCA
>NW_005336115.1:0-238 GCF_000412655.1 Myotis brandtii | reverse complement strand
GTGCGCCTGCCCCTGGGTCACTGCTGCGATCCCCGAGTAGGAAAGAGCGGCCTCTAGCCAGCCCCTGTGTGCGCCTGCCTGTGGGATTGCCGCAGCGATCATGGAGCAGGAAAGGGCAGCCTCTAGCCAGCCCCCCTGTGCGCCTGCCCCAGGGTCGCCACTGGGATCGCCGAGCAGGAAAGGGCGGCCTGCAGCCAGCCTCTGTGTGCGCCTGCTCCTGGGTCGCCACTGGGATCCC
>NW_005336114.1:0-209 GCF_000412655.1 Myotis brandtii | reverse complement strand
CCTAATATGCAAATCGACCAAACGGCAGAATGACTGGGGAAACAATGGGTCACTGACCACCGGGGGGCAGACACTCAATGCAGGAGCTGCCCCCTCATGGTCAGTGCACTCCCACAGGGGATGCATTGCTCAGCCAGAAGCCGGGCTCACAATTGGCAAGTGCAGTGGAGCGGCAGTGCTAAGGAGCAGCGAGCAGAGCAGTAAGGAGC
>NW_005336113.1:0-487 GCF_000412655.1 Myotis brandtii | reverse complement strand
AGGAGTGGGCCTAAGCCAGCAGGTGGTCATTCCCCGATGAGTACCAGACTGCAAGAGGGCACAGACCGGGCTGAGGGACGCCCCCCCCCCAAGTGCACATATTTTTGTGCACCAGGCCTCTAGTATTGTATATATTTAATTAAGTATTTTCATGCATGTAGCAAATACAAATAAATCCACTAGACATTTTAATCTACATCCAAACATATGTTCTTGTCTATCTTTCCCATTACCATGTTTTCTCTTGATATATTCTTATCTTTCTAAAGTCAGTGTTCAACATTCTGGCTTTCCTCTATATATTGTTTTATACATTTGAATATTTCCCAATAACTATATAGTTATTAACTGTTGCATAAAATGCAACTGTTTTTTTTTCAATTAAATTTATGTTCACTTTATAAAAAGCACTGTGTTTTATATAGTGTTGGAGCTGTGGGGGGGGGGGTGTTCATTAAATATTATTCTGCTGAGCTTCATCCATATT
>NW_005336112.1:0-718 GCF_000412655.1 Myotis brandtii | reverse complement strand
TCTTGGGGCCGTCACTTGCTTGGTACTAGATGGCCTCTTTGCGCCTTCTTACCCTTCTGCCCCTTCACTCCGATTTACCCTAACACGCAGTGGGCAACCACTCCCCTGGGCAGCCTCTGTTCTCAGCCTGCGGACCTTGCGCGTCGCGGAAAGTGATCCCCTCCCAGCGACAGCCTCGGTTCTCAGCCTCGGAACCTTGCGCTTCCCCGCCAAGCGATCCCCTCCCCCCTGAGAAGGTTAACCCCTATTTTGTAAAACTACTGTTTAGAATTCTCTGCTATTCTTTAGACTTGGCCTCTTATTCTAAAAAAATAACTTTGCTTTCTAGCCTGCTCTAGCCTGCTTGAATAATGAAGAAGATAAACTTAGCTGTCTGACCGTGTATTTTTTTAATTGGATAGAACTGTGTAGTTTCCAAGGCCATCCGCGAGATAACCACTAGCGCACATAGGGCTGGTTCTTTAATAAAAAGGTTAGTTCTGCTTGTAGCTCTGCTTAGAATTTGAATTCATTTTCTCTAAGCCCATCGCAGCCCATGCGGTGAATAAAGTGTGACTCCAAACTCTCTGAGCATTGCTTGATTTATTCCGGTTCTCTAAAGCTCCCGGTTCTCTAAAGCTCCCGCGTCCCCACCAATCGATCCCCCCCTCTCCCTCCGCCCCCAGCTCCGGGGTCTCAGCCTCAGAAGCACCCGCGCTCTCACCAAGCGATCCCCTCC
>NW_005336111.1:0-330 GCF_000412655.1 Myotis brandtii | reverse complement strand
AGATCTCTGAGCCCAGAGGGTCAGAGGGAAACCACGTCCCTTGGGATAGGCACAACCGCTCACTGGGGAAAGGACATCCACAGGACTGTTGGCATCAGGGGATTTGTGATCTGGGTGCCATAATTATGGAAGACTGAGCCCAAAGGGAGCAGCCTGAAGCGCTGACCAGACCATGCAGTGCCGGTAAGAGAGGAACTCACAGAGACTCAGTCTTCCCCATTTCTGCGGCCAGCGTTTGTTTTTGTTTTTTTTTCCACCGAACCCTGTTCATAGGACATTTCAGATAAAGACATTCACCCGTGCTGAGGAGCGGGAGAAGGTGTGGACAAG
>NW_005336110.1:0-251 GCF_000412655.1 Myotis brandtii | reverse complement strand
CCCAGCTCCGGGCTCCCAGCCAGAGCCCCAAGCCAGGCTCCCAGATCCTGTCCCTGTGCCCTTCCTCCTCGAGGGGACACTACTCGACCCACTCAGCTCTCCCTGCTTGTGCCTCTGGCCATAGCCCAAGCCCTGGGCTCACAGAAGCGGACAGAGCCGAGCACCGGCCCCGTTCATAGGTTCTGAAACACAGTGACAGTGACGCCCAGGAAATTCTGAGCCAGAAGCAGACCCTCTCCCTGCATGTATCT
>NW_005336109.1:0-221 GCF_000412655.1 Myotis brandtii | reverse complement strand
GCCGGAGCAGCGAAGATGGAAGACTGAAGGTGGCTCCAGCCGGAGCAGCAAAGACGGAAGGTGGCTCCAGCCAGAGTGAAAGCCTGGGTCCCGGGTGCCAGAGGAAAACCGGTGCCAGCAGCCAGGAGAAGGTAAGGCCTATTGCACGAATCTCTTCGTTGTGCAACAGGCCTCTAGTATATAAAATAAAAATGTTTGACTGGAACGTATTGAAGGTTCTC
>NW_005336108.1:0-346 GCF_000412655.1 Myotis brandtii | reverse complement strand
TGAAATATTTGAGTCTTTTATATATGATATAAATACAATGATAATCAGCTATGGAGAAATTCTAGCACTCTATACAGATTGTGAAAAGCATTTGTAAATATACATTAATAAGTATTTGATGAATAACTACATGTTAAAATTACAAATAGAATTTTAAGCTATATAAATACAGATTGATGGAAATGGATAACTATTCATACTGTTACCAAATTGATATCATTTTATGTCAGATACAGATACTGTGCTTAATATAGCTCCAGTTTTTCTATCACGGAAGTAGGAGATTGGTATACTTTAACTTGGCAAGAGAAACAATTAAATGGATGTTTAAAGTGTAAAAAAAAAA
>NW_005336107.1:0-206 GCF_000412655.1 Myotis brandtii | reverse complement strand
CGGACCCTGGGCGGCTGCGGGCCCCTGGGTTCTGTGCCCAAGGGCGAGGCGGACGCCGTCAGGGAGACCAAGAGACCGTGGGCCCCCTCCCAGGGCTCGGACTGGCCGAGGACATGTGATCAGACCACATGACTGGCTAGGGCCCAGCGGCTCCAGAGCAGCTGACCCGAACAACCCCATGTCACCACGAATGCCCTCTCCCAGGC
>NW_005336106.1:0-546 GCF_000412655.1 Myotis brandtii | reverse complement strand
TTTTTTCATGATTTATACTATTTATTAGGATAAGAGAATAAAGCAAAATGGGCATATATAAGATCAACGTACAAACAATTGTATTCTTTTTCTTTTTTTATTTGTATTTACTTTATTGGGGTGACATTGGTTAAGAAAATTATGTAGGTTTCAGGCATACAATTGTTCTCTGCTGGGAAACTCCTCTATGTCTGCTTTTAGCTGGTCCAATTATTTCTCACTGTCAGGTTGAAGTCGTCTTCTCTGATCTGTGAAACCTGCCTTAGGTACTCTTCTTTTGTCCATCACAGCACTATATCCCCAGCTTTCCAAATATGTAATAGTCGATGGCTTTTCTACTCTTTGAGGTATTAATTTCCTTAGAGTGAGCTTTCTTTTCATTGTTGACACTTCTAATCCTAATGCAATGCCTGACACAGCAAAAATATTTTAGGAAAAAGTTACTGACCACCAAAACTATAGCTAACTTTTATTTTGTCATTAAAATTGTACAGTATTATTTATATCAGTAAATTTTTTGTTTCAATGACTATATATATATATATA
>NW_005336105.1:0-217 GCF_000412655.1 Myotis brandtii | reverse complement strand
TTTTACCAAAGTCATTACACTTTAACTTACAGCCACTTAGCATACATTAATTAACTTAACATTGCATTTTATTTTAGTTTTTTTTTTTAAGTTAACTAACCTCATTTGAGTTTATTCTTACAGATGCCATAAAAGTGTTCTGTTTGTAAACCAAATAAGGATTTGAGTTTGGAACTTTAATCATTATCAGAGGGCCTAGTAAACATTAGCCAAGTTT
>NW_005336104.1:0-922 GCF_000412655.1 Myotis brandtii | reverse complement strand
AATCTGTTCAGTTAATAGACACTGACAACAAATCACACAAGAAGCACAAGTTGAGCCCTCAACATTAATAAATCCGAGAGCCTCGCTCTGTAAGATATAACTAGTGAGGGAGTGTTTGGGGCTAACCTCGGGAATCCTGAAGGACTGGAATGACTCAGAACAGAAAAAGCAACTATGTGCAGAGATGAACAGACTGTCCCTTCCTTCACAACTATGATTCTTTTAGTTGGAAGTGACAGACACTAACTCAGGCCTGCTTAAGTCAAAAATGGAAATTTAGTACAAGGCCACTGTGCTGCTTCGGAATTCAAGATCGTGTGTCAGGGGCTCACAAAGACCCTATTGTGAAGCACTCTGAGCGTGGAGGCTTTCCATGTTGTCTGAAGGAACAGGGGAGAGTCTGGCGTATAGAAGGAACATGTCTATGGTTGACTCTGGGTAGAAAATCTGAACAGACCCATTTCTGCATGCACAGAGATGCTGTCTAAGGATTCCCACACTTAAGTGGAGAGACTCCGCAAGCGTGGGGATTGGTAAGGCCCTCCAGTTCTATAAGTGAGAGCAAAGGAGCCAGCAAATTCGTGGCATTAGGCTAATGTAATTTCATTTCTACCCACAGACTGGAGAAGCCTGAGAATATGGGTTATGCATGCGTGGGGGTGTGATACAGAAGAGGGAGGGGGGATTCTCCACAGACCAGTGGAGAACACAACATGGGATTTCTGCACCAACGCTTCCCTCATCTGTGGTCTTGGCACAATGAAATAGCTAGTGGTGGTACTGAGCAGAGCAGGGGCGGGAGGCAGGGAGGAGCCTAGGCAGCGCCCTGGGCATCGGCATGTCTATGTCATGTTTTATATTTTTCTCTCTTTTTGTATATAATATTTAATCATACACATATATAAATTTATACATATATGTG
>NW_005336103.1:0-353 GCF_000412655.1 Myotis brandtii | reverse complement strand
CTCAAAGACACTATTGTGAGAAACCCCCTGCCATGTGCACCTGAAAGGTCAAACCGATTCTGATGGATACAAACCTATACAGTTTCTGGGTCCAGCAGAGAAGGGCACATATGCGTATGGATGGCGTCCCATCGAATTCTCAGGAAAGAACCGCTCTGGCTTGAACTCATCCGGGTCTGGGAAGTACCTTGGGTCTCTATGCAGTGAGTAGGGAATGATGGCTATTTGAGAGCCTTTCACGATGTTGTACCCCCCTGTCATGAGACAGTTGATATGTCATGAGGACACACACAGAAAAGTCCACTCTCCCCCTACATTCATGAAAGAATTCTCACCAACATCACAATCTTCAT
>NW_005336102.1:0-235 GCF_000412655.1 Myotis brandtii | reverse complement strand
CAGACTCCCCCTCACCCCCATCCCCCAGGCAGCCCCTGGGCCCCTGTGGTTCAGGCCGCCCCCTCTGGAGCCGAATGGCTCCTCCTCTCCAAGACACAGCCCCCCAGCAGCTGGCGTCTGAGGGTGGGCTGGTCCTGTCCATGGCCCTGGGGGGACCTCTTCCAGCAGAGCTTTCCCGGGGGAGTTAGGGCCGGGACCTCCATGGCGGGGCCGCGGGGAGTTACGTCCCGGCAGA
>NW_005336101.1:0-1565 GCF_000412655.1 Myotis brandtii | reverse complement strand
TTGGCCAATTTCCCAAAAGGATGAGCATAAACTAATGCGGCAAATATCCTCATAACAGGGAGTTAACAAACTATGCAGGATATCCAAAAGCTGTTTGTTTATTTGTTTGTTTGTGTTGATAACCCTTAGATCTATACTCATCTTATCATCCTAGAATTGTTGAAGTTGATGTAACTTGGAGCACAAATTTCTTTAGAAAAATTGGCAGTAGTTGGCATAATATGCCCTCCTACAAGGAATGGGAATGGGTGCTCTCTTCTAGAATCAAAGTCAAGGTGAAAGACTTCAATTGGACCATAGTAGACTTTGAGATCCCATGACTGAAGGAGGCTAAATATGAAAGCCTATTGCTGGCTACCTGCTCTAGTGGCAGCATAAGGGAAGGCTGCAGCCAAATGTCCCTTAGGTTCCCCTGAAGCTAACCTAGGTAATGTTGCCCAAAAGAGTGCCTGAATGAACCCATTGGAGAGTGAGAAGTAACATTCTTGGTTAAAACCTATATTTGATTTTTGAGGCTCAATCATAGGCAACAAAGGCTTTATTGTCAGGCCTCACAGAGGAAAGCTGGTCTCCCCACACCAGATCTGGTGCAAAGTTGGTGAATTACAGTCTCTAAAGGTAGTTGCAGCCAAGGACTCAGACTTTCCTAACTGGCCATGGTTTACACATATTTGCATTCCCAGCCCAGGTATCTAGGCTCACAGCCTCTTTATCTTGGATCTGCCCACTGATGAGCCCTTCTTAATGGGGACGGAGTGGGTGTGGAGAAAATTTGAAGATCCTTTTCCCCACACGGATACTATATTCACTACTTTTCTACTTTTATATGCCTAGTTTTCACTCTTCCCCTCCCCCCAGCCTCAGGGGTTTAGATTGAAGTGAAATAGGTTACCCTAGCCAATTAAAGAGTAATTGAAGATAAGTCAAACCAAAATAAGCTTGATAAAGGCACTTCAAATGCAAATGTGAAGTTCTCAGCCCTTGTAATTGTATGTTATGGTGGAGACTACTGTACTTGAACCCTTACATATTTGTAGCAGGAGCTCAGTCAATGGTGGCTAGTCTTTAAAACTAAAGCAGCAATATATGAATAATAATAATACTTAGTTTAAATATGAAGTAGTCATATTTTTGCTGTTTTTAAGTAAAAATTGTCAAAAATCATCAATTTTATATGGTTCAACCTATACGAGTCCTTAATGATCGATAGCAAGATAAATATGTTGTGCCATAGGAAAACTGGAAAGGAGCAGCCAACCAGTGTTTTGGTGGAGGAGAATGAGCAAAGTTTCAGGCAGGGAAACAGCACATGCAAATCCTCAACTATTAAAGCCCTAAGGGGCAGTTCCTGATTATAACTGAATGGCTAAAGCCACATTTGAAGACAGGGATTAAGAGAGAATGGACACAAGACCAGCTTGTGCTAAGAACCCTATCCTGAAACTCATTGATCAAGGAAGAGACCAAGTAAGAAATGCATTTTAAGAAATGTTCTGGGAAAAAAAAAAAGAAAAGAGCCTAGATAGGGATGAAATAGGAGACTGGGAGAGCATTGAGAATATCTA
>NW_005336100.1:0-604 GCF_000412655.1 Myotis brandtii | reverse complement strand
ATATCTTCCCAAGGACATTTTAAACTTTCTGGAATAGTGCTGTTCAATATAACTCTTCCTTAATGGGACTTTTCTTTGTCTGTGCTGTCCAATAAGCCAGCCACTAGTTATGCATGATAATTGAGCAATTGGAATATGGCTTTAAATGATTGTCCAGTTTTATTTAATTTTCATTAACCTTGATTTAAATAGCCTTGTGTGGCTAGGAGATGCCATGTTGGACAGCACATTGTCAGAGGAGATCCATACCATACGGTCCCATTGCCTACCGTAAATTGTGAAGAATGGTCCCCCTACACACCAGCATACTCTCCCTGTGATATTCTGCCAGGCTTTATTCCAATGGGTGCCATTCAGGTAGTTGATCTACAAAATCATTACTTCTCATCATTAATTCTCACAAATAACCCACTCATCAACTGTGACAACATTTGGGAGAAAGTGAATTTCATTCATTCTTTTATTCAACAAGTAGATGTCAGAGATTGAGCATCCCACAAAGTGGAAGGCTCTGGACATGGAAATGTCAACAAGATATTCGTTGCCACTTATGAAGTTTACAGTGCGGTGGAGAATACAGACATTAAACACCACAGGACACAGT
>NW_005336099.1:0-354 GCF_000412655.1 Myotis brandtii | reverse complement strand
GAGTGTGATATGGGGCTCCACAAGGGGGCGGAGCTGGAGGTTCTATCAAAGGCTTGCTGGGAGGGCACCATATTAAAATCACAGAAAAATCAATTCGATTTTTATTTTGAACGTGATTTGTCACAAATATCGTTCTAATAGATAACACTGATTACACGGTAGCAGATGTAATTTCTATATACTGAGCTCTGCGTCTTTGTCAGTGTCATCATTAAGGAATTTGGCACGTATGCAGGAGAACAATAAACGTTAACTGAAATATACACCAGCTACCTATAGATGGGCTGCTGAAGTGCCGCCCATCTGATTGACTCCCTGCTGCCTCTCTTTCTACCTGTGCTCCCAGGACCAGGG
>NW_005336098.1:0-610 GCF_000412655.1 Myotis brandtii | reverse complement strand
TCCTGGGTTCGATTCTGGTCAAGGGCACCTACCTTGGCTGCAAGCTCTCCCCGGCCTGGGCCCTGGTCAGGGCATGTACAAGAAGAGGCAACCAATCAATGTGTTTCTTCCATATCGATGCTTCTCTCACTCAGTCTTTCCCTTTCTCTTCCATTCTCTCTAAAAGATCAATGGAAAAATATTCTCAGGTGAGGATTAACAAGAAAAAGAAAAAAAATAAAATATGAAAGTAAATATAATCCACTATACATTATATTAGTCTTCATATTAATAAATCTATAAATAGAATTTATTATTTTAATTAAAAAATAAGGCCATAAAGTCAAAGGGGCCAACTGTTGAAAGTTCTAATGTGACAAGCGGGGATATGGTGTTATTGGCATTTAGTTATTAGATGCCATGGATATTGCTACACATTCTGTAACATATAGACAGCAACCCTCTCCCCTGCTCAGCAAATAATTATCCAGCCCCAAATGGCAATAAGTGTCAGTGTTTACCTGAAATTGACATCCTCATAACATGTTTTTCTTGGTCAAAATGTTTTGTCCATGCTATTATATCAATAGAAGAATATTTTACATGCTTCTTTTATAATACACATACAGAT
>NW_005336097.1:0-392 GCF_000412655.1 Myotis brandtii | reverse complement strand
AAATTTTTGTGCACCGGGCCTCTAGTTTTACATAAAGATCAGAGAGTTTAAATAACCTGTTGTTGAAAAAATTTGTGCCCAAGTTCATAACAATGGTAGGCGAGGAAGCCAGACTCAAGTCCAAGCAGACTGGTCTACTACCCATGCTTCTTCAGAATGCAAGTAAGATCATAAGAAACATACTTGACATATTCCAAACTTTTCATTTAAAAATCACTTACAACTTTTAAAAATTATTTAAATTTTAAATAAATGTATTTTGCTATGCCACAGGCATAGGGGATATTATTTAAAACTAGTGGCTAGGTGCACAGATTCGTGCACCCACGGCTGAAGGTGGAATCACGTGGCACCACGAGGAATTGGGCTTCCTCCTCTCTGGTTCCAGGATC
>NW_005336096.1:0-228 GCF_000412655.1 Myotis brandtii | reverse complement strand
ACATCGATCAGCTGCCTCCTGCACGCCCCCTACAGGGAAGTGCCCACAACCAAGGTACATGCCCTTGACCTGAATCGAACCCGGGACCCTTCAGTCTGCAGGCCGACGCTCTATCCACTGAGCCACACCAGTTAGGGCGATGTGCATTTTTTAAAAAGATTTCTGCTATTATCTTCCAGAAATGTGTGGACATTTTTAGCTGTTGTTTCAAATTTAAATATGTTTATC
>NW_005336095.1:0-541 GCF_000412655.1 Myotis brandtii | reverse complement strand
CACCTGGCAGCTGACCTCCCAGTGTGCTTTCCAGGACCATGATACAGTCCCCTGAGGTTTGACAGCCACACTGCCTTCCTGGGAGCTGCAATGGAGGAGCCACAGTCAGAACTCTTTATGGGCCCCCTTCAGAGCCAGGAGACATTGTAGGACTGGCAGAAACCTACATCATGAAAACAATGTTCTGACCCCGAAGTATCCCTGGCAGTAGATGAACTGCTGCTGTCCCCAGACCTTGTAACCTCTATGGACAAAGGTCCAAATGAAGCCCCCAGTATGCCAGCAAGTCCTGCAGCAGCAGCTGCTATCCCAACACCAGCCCTCTTCTGGCCCTTGTCACCCTTTGTCCCTTCCCAGAAGACCTACCTTGACAGCGATGGTGTCTGTTTAGGATTTCTGAATTCTGGGATAGCGGGTCTGTAAACTGCACATACTTCCCTACCTTCAACTTAATGTTTTGCCAGTTAGCAAAGATTGGCCCCTGCAAGTGTAGGTCAGCTCCCACCCCCACTCAGTACCTGTGTCTGTGCCATGGCCATCT
>NW_005336094.1:0-245 GCF_000412655.1 Myotis brandtii | reverse complement strand
TCTGTTTTTAATAAAGTCACTGATAACCATAACCTGGATTTGGTGTTTGTCCTGTAACAGAAGCTTATCTTTTACATCTCTCATGACACAAGCCCTGAAATTTCTGGATCCTCCACTTTTCCTCTTTTTATAAACCAGTCAACTCTATGCTAAGCCTATCTGTTTCTTGCAATAGCTTGTCAAATTTGGCCAACAACTAAGTCTCATCGGTAACATTACTTATTCCAGCCTCTTTATAGCAAAAA
>NW_005336093.1:0-262 GCF_000412655.1 Myotis brandtii | reverse complement strand
AGATTGCCTCACCAGTTGTGTTTAATTTGCCAATTCCAGGTGGTGTTGTTCGGTTCAGCTGTTCTTTCTATCTGCTCTGTGAGAAGGTGCAGGGCCTGTCCACGTATATGGCGTCGTTTTGTCTCCCCCTGGACAGACATTTTAGGTGCCCGTGGTCAAGGAGGCTGGAGTCCTGGTGTTCATGGGTTCACAGCTGAGGCAGCTGGTCCCTGGGCATTGTGATTGTAGGGTCCCGGGAGGTATCCAAGGTCTCCCCGGTTGA
>NW_005336092.1:0-1032 GCF_000412655.1 Myotis brandtii | reverse complement strand
GAAAATATTAAATGGAAAATTCCAGAAATAAACAGTTAATAGGTTTTTGAATTGTGTGCCATTCTGAGTAGCATGATGGTAACTCATGCTGTTCTGCTCTGTCCCACTGTGACATGAATCACCCCTTTGTCCAGCGGATCTACGCTGTACATGCTCCCTGCCTGTTACTCACTCGGTAGATGTCTCCATTATCAGATCAGTTATCGGAGAGACACAACACATTCACATAGCTTTTATTACATATATTGTTATTGTTCTGTTTTATTATTAGTTGTTGTTGTTAATCTCCTGTGTCTAATTTCTAATATTTGTTGCAGGTGTGTGTAAAGGAAACACGTAGTAGCTATAGGGTTTGGTACTACCTGAGGGTCTTGGAACTTATTTCCCACAGAGAAGGGGGGACTGCTGTATTCCTCTCTGGGTTCCATCACTTAGCACAATGCTACTACCTGGGAGGTGCTCCATAAATATCTGGGAAAGAATGAATGAATTTTTCTTTCGTTTTGGAACCACAGGCTTTTTAGTAGAAATAGTCTCGTCTTCTGACCATTGCTGTATGGACAACCTCAGGGCTGGCATTGCACCTCCTTCTGTTTTCCCTTTGGGCCCATCCATTACACCAGATTCCTAGCAGCATACAACCCACGTGCTTACCGGCAAATTGAAAATCAATCCTCCTACCATTTAGGTGTGCCTGTTATTTGTTGATCTTCGTGCTCAGACTTGGGAATCACACTAGGTGTGCCTGCTAGGAGCTCCCAGCCTAGTGGGCAACGTGAATAAATAACTCAAATAACCCAAAGCAAGTATTAACTGAGGCCCCAGCGACGAGCTGTGGGAGGAAGGGTGATTAATTCTGCCTGAGGGAATCAGAGGAGGGTTCATGGAGAAGACAGATATAGTTTTTAAATTTATTATATAAATGCATTCTGAGCAGCTGACATCCCAAGTTCACATTCTACACAAGAAACTCAAAAATAGAGTTCACTGTTTCTAATGCTGGCTGTTTAGGGTACTAACTCAGACTTGGAT
>NW_005336091.1:0-270 GCF_000412655.1 Myotis brandtii | reverse complement strand
AATACTAGAGGCCCAATGCATGAAATTTGTGCAAGAGGCTCAGCCCTCTCAGCCCCTCGTAGCCTCTGCCAGCCCTTGCAGCCCCAGCTTCATCTGTAAGGTCATCCGGAAGGTTCTCCAGACAGTCGTTCTGTTGTTCAGTCTAATTAGCATATTAGCTCTTTATTATATAGGATATAAATGGATTAAAAATGATGTGATATATATGTTATAATAATAGTGCTCTATTATATATTATACTAGAAGCCCGTTGCAGGAGGATTCCTGCAA
>NW_005336090.1:0-385 GCF_000412655.1 Myotis brandtii | reverse complement strand
CAGTGGTGTCTCCTCTGGCTGGTTAGGTGAGACTGCTTGCCCAGCTGCTGTTCCTTGGATAGGGGTGGGCTGTTCACGTGGCTGCTGCTCCTCGGATGGGCGCGGACTGATCACGTGGCCGCTGCTCCTTGGATCTGGGCTGGCTGCACACTGCTGCTGTGCCTCAGATGGGGCAGGCTGCTTGTGAGGCTGCCACTCTTTGGACAGGGGCAGGTTGCTTACAGAGCTACTGCTCCTCATGCGAGTGTGGGCTGCTCACGCAGCTGCTGTTTCTCAGAAGGAAGATGGGCTGCTTGTGTGGCTGCTGCTCCTCGGGCGGGAGTGACCTGCATGTGCAGCTGCTGCTCTTCAGATGGGGGCGGGATGCTCACCCAGCTGCTGCTCA
>NW_005336089.1:0-218 GCF_000412655.1 Myotis brandtii | reverse complement strand
AGGCTAATATGCAAATAGACCAAACAGTGGAATAACCAGAACAACCAACCAACCAACCTGTCGCTATGATGTGTGCTGACCACCAGGGGGCGTGTGTGGAACATGGCGGGCATTGGCTGTGGCAGGATGACAGAGCAGGTGAGCGGGGGTGCCAGACCAAGGCAAGGCCCAGTAGCTGTCATGGGGTGAGCCTCTGATGGTTACTGAAAATTCTTTGC
>NW_005336088.1:0-1446 GCF_000412655.1 Myotis brandtii | reverse complement strand
AAAGGGTTCGCGACCCACAGGTTGAGAACCGCTGAAATGCCTTCAAAGAATTTTTTTAAGTTACCAATCATAAGTGTAAAATAGCTTGGATTTAATATGTATTCCTATTTCAGAGATAGGTACGAAAATTATGAATTTCAGAATCATTTATGTTGAGACACAAAAGAGGGTTCATTTGAGGAGCTTAAAAATGTAGAGTTTGTGTTCCAAAATCAGAAATTACAAAACAACAAAGTCTAAGGGGTTGGTGAGGGTGAGTGTGTGCGCATGTGTGTGTGTGGTGTGTGTGTGTGTGTTTTGGGATGAAGAACAGAAGACAAATCCCAGAGAGTTTGAAGATACAATTAAAAAGCAGACTAAGTCATTAGGATGATGTTGCATATTGGGAGGCATTACAGGGTAGAGAGGGAAGTGGGCATGGAGACAATAATGTGACCTTCTTTTTCTAATTGGGCTAAAGGTCTTTCTGTACCAGCCAGGCTGGAATGTCTGGCCTAGGTTTAATAATCTTCACAGTCTAGCAAGAGCCTGAAGTTGCAGAACCCAGCACAAGCAGAGATGCAAAAGGTCACCATTCTTTCTATTGTCTCTGTTTGTGTCTGGGCAGCAGTCCATGGTCTTTGTTAAGACTTCAAAGAAAATGCAGATGGTGAGATGCCATAGAAAATGTGTATCCCTAGGTGCAGACATTCAGTCATATGCTAAGTTTTAAGTAAACATTATATTAAAGTGTTAGCAAAATATCTTTTCTCTTCAATAATAATTCAAAGTTCCCACTAACCTTAAAGTAGACTTAAGTAGAGCACAACTGTCCTGAGAGAATTCATCATCTCTTTATCACTAGTCGGGGACCTTTCTCCCAAGTGCCAACACTGTCCTCTAATCATTCACTTCTGCCTTCTGTGGATGCTTGGTTGTGTGCCCGAGCCCTCTCTCTGACCTCAGTTGAATGAGTTGGCTGCAGTGCAGTGCAGACTGTCCTTGAAGACCACCTGGGAGCCCCAGATTGTGCCCAGTGCAGCAGCCTGTCGGAAACAGGCTACTGCCAGCGCGGAGCAGGGAACACCTGTGCATCACAGTCTGTACTGGCCACTCTTTCACTCCCAAAGATCTTGCATGATACAGGTCAAGTCTTTCTCCAGTAATACTTTAGGTACAAATATTCTTCAGTTTATCTCTTCCCACTGCACCATCGCTACTGAATAAGGACGTGGGAAGGGGGTGAGTTAAGTTTCCTTTAATTTCCAATGTGCCATTATATGAATAGGATTTCATTCTCTGACCATACAACAAGAGTATCCTTCTTGTTATAAACGTGCCACAAACACACACCATGCACACACCATGCACACCACACACACACACACACACACACACACACACACACACACACACACCTACATAGACCGTATCTGCTACAATTAAATTAAAGACTCAACAACCAAT
>NW_005336087.1:0-216 GCF_000412655.1 Myotis brandtii | reverse complement strand
TGAGCTCCAGTGCCGGGTGAGGCTCTGGGGGACCCAGGCACATACGAGGAGGAACTGGAATGTCTGGCATCAGGGCAGGAACTTACAGGCAGCTTTCTTCCAGGTGGAGGTGCTCGCAGTGGTCATTGTTCCCATTCTGGGACCTCCCCAGTTGCAGGGCTGACTGGCAGCCAATTCTATTTGCTCCGCCCTAGTGATTCCCTGAGACCCCGCCCC
>NW_005336086.1:0-235 GCF_000412655.1 Myotis brandtii | reverse complement strand
GGCCAGGCTCAGGGACCCCCACCCAGTGCACAAATTTTGTGCACCGGGCCTTCAGTAAATAAATAAAAGAAGGTGCAACACTGCCATTCTCTGGAGCATTAGGTCATAGGTGTTGAGATTCTGCTTCTTGGCCATTGTTTGGCTCCAATAAACTCACAACAATTCTTCACAGCTGTGAATATTTCTTACATTGACTATTTTATTTTAATTTATTTTTATTGATTTCAGAGAGGAA
>NW_005336085.1:0-224 GCF_000412655.1 Myotis brandtii | reverse complement strand
AGGAAGGGAGAGAGAGAGAGAGAAACATCAATTGGCTGCATCCTGCACACCCCTACTGGGGATTGAACCTGAAACCCAGGCATGTGCCCAGACCAGGAATCGAACCAGTGACCTCTTGGTTCATGGGTCGACGCTTAACCACTGAACCACACTGGCCGGGTGGTCATCTATATTCTGCTTGGAGCCATATAAGACATATCAGTTTCCTGAATGTTTGATCTGGC
>NW_005336084.1:0-211 GCF_000412655.1 Myotis brandtii | reverse complement strand
ATTAGTCTGTTCCATGTTTCCATGCCTGTGCGTTAAGTGTCTGTTCCCTGATGGTCAGTGTGTGTCATAGCTACCAGTGGAATGGTCGAATGGTCACTTAGGCTTTTATATATATAGATAGGGTTCCGTACTAGCTGCAGTTTCAGGCATCCACTGGGGGGTCTTAGAATGTATCCCATGGAAAAGAGGGGACTGATGTACTGCATGGATC
>NW_005336083.1:0-224 GCF_000412655.1 Myotis brandtii | reverse complement strand
ACCCTAATTAAAAGGTAAACTATAGGCTGAGTGAAAATATTTACTTAAAAGACAAAGAGCTACTAAAATCAACAAGAAAAAGACAAACAGCTCTGCAGAAAAAGGACAAAGATTCTGTAAACAGGCAACTCAAAGGAGAACTATAACCCCCTTATAGGTATAAAAGATGGGAAATATCCAATCATTTAAAGATAGGCAAAATAAAGCAGGATACAATTTTCCTT
>NW_005336082.1:0-207 GCF_000412655.1 Myotis brandtii | reverse complement strand
AGAGACATGCCTCCGCCGAGGACATTAAAAAGGCGTATCGGAAACTGGCTTTGAAGTGGCACCCAGATAAAAATCCTGAGAATAAAGAAGAGGCGGAGAGGAAATTCAAACAAGTAGCCGAGGCGTACGAGGTGCTCTCCGATGCTAAAAAACGGGACATCTATGACAGGTACGGCAAAGAAGGATTAAATGGTGGAGGTGGAGGTG
>NW_005336081.1:0-569 GCF_000412655.1 Myotis brandtii | reverse complement strand
TGTCTAAACAGCACGCACTCCTATATTCCATCAAAGGTGTCGACGATCATCACCAGTGATTTAGCACTTCAGGGTCAGACACTTCACCCACATTATCCTGGATCATCCTTCTCATCCCCACCTCACGCCACAGGGAACGGAGACACAGGGAGTGTCGAGGAAAGTGCCGGAGGTCACAGAGCAAGGTCAGGAAGGTGGCAGAGCCAGGCCCCTCTTCTTCTGCCCCTGCCGGCTTGTTCAACTCCCAAGTCAATGGACTTCCTATGAGGCAACCCAGCCTTGGAGGAGGGTGGCTGGTACAAAAAGAAGGGTCGAAGGTCAAATGAGTTTGGGAAACACAGCCTAACACAGTCTTGCATTCGAGAGCTCTAATGAGCATGATCACACATGAAGTTAAACTTTCCTTAGCTTCCTGCCATACCTAGTTTCAGAAGCTTATCAGACCATGGACCCCTGTTTGTTTTAGTAACCCCTATTTTTATAGCACATCCAGTGCACAGAACAGCATCCTTGGAGATTCTCTGCTCTGTATGACTCTCTCTCTCTCTCTCTCTCTATATATATATATA
>NW_005336080.1:0-208 GCF_000412655.1 Myotis brandtii | reverse complement strand
CTAATATGCAAATCGACTGAACAGCAGAACGACTGGCGTAATGACTAGTCACTATTATGGGCACTGACCACCCAGGGACAGACGCTCAACACAGGAGCTGCCCCCAGCCTGCAGGCTCCGACCAGCAACAGCAGTGGGGGGCAGGGCCAGCGAGCAGGTGACACAAGGCCACCAGCCAAGGTGGGTGCCAGTGGGGACCCCCACCTCA
>NW_005336079.1:0-319 GCF_000412655.1 Myotis brandtii | reverse complement strand
GGAGCAGATGAGCAGGGGCGCCAGACCAAGGTGGGGCCAGACCAAGGCAGCCCCACTGGCACCTGTTACCAGCACTGGAGCCACCACTCACCCCACTGCCAGCACCCCGATTGCTCAGCGCCATCAGCAGGTGCGAGCAGTGGCTGCCGACCCCGATCGTCCTTCAGGGCTTCTCCACCTCACCCTGCTCCTGAGGGGCGATCGGGGCCAGCAGCCACCTCTTGCACCCCTTGCTGGCAACAACCCCTCTCACACCCACAGTTGGCACTGGAGCCACCGCTTGCACCCACTGCTGGTGCCCAGCACCAGCCCCAATCAC
>NW_005336078.1:0-1124 GCF_000412655.1 Myotis brandtii | reverse complement strand
TAGATGACCCCTTTTGTATGTTTTTAAAAACTAGATGTAAACTAGATTCATATGCAGATGTAGTTTTTAGCCGGGCAAACACGGGGAAAATGTCTGGACTGCACGTGGTTTTTTTATACTTTTGAAATGAATTGCTCTGAGAGAATTCTTTTTTTAACTACTCCCTCCTGGGGGAGAGCATGTTGTGGTGTATTTGTAACTCTAAAGGGCTAGGCGAGGGGTGTGCGCTGTGACTCTTCACCTCAGTTGTCTGCGGCTGATTGGCAGAGCTCTGTGACTTAGTGTGTGTGGTAGAGCCGAGGAGGAGGGTCCCTCTGTCCTTTGCCTGACCTCTCATTTGCTGTGTGACCTGGACAGGTCCCTTCCCTCTCTGGGCCTTGGACTCTTCACCTGTGAATGTGGCATTTGGACTGGATGTTACCTGTGTCTCTTTGAGCCCTGTCATCCTAGAGTAAGATGGCCCTACAGAAAAAAATACAGGAAGTGTGGGCCTAGCATTCTTTTTTAAATGGTATTTCCTCAAAAACAAACACCATTGCTTCACACTAGGGTGAGGATAGCTGGCTGCAGCTCTTCTATTCCTGCCACTCTCCCATTTTAAAGAAACACTTTACCAGACTCAGGGGCCCCATGGCTGGGCGTTTGGGGACCAAGATATCTACTTGTTCCCAAGCCCAGCATTCTTGAACCAGGTGGGCAGTGGAGTCCTGATTCCTAGACATCAAATTGTAAAAACAGGGTCCAATGCTCTCTCTGGGCTGTGGAACGAGAGTGTAATAGAAGGTTTGACTTAGAGGTATTTTGATTTCAGCCAGGAATGGGGCTTGCTTTCTTTATTTTAAATGAAGAAAGGAAGAAGGAGAATATTTAATGTCTGGGCTAAAAAAAAAAAAATAGGTATCCTCGGCGATTAAAACTTTTAAAATCGGGATCTCATATGTGGATAGTCCTTGAAGTTCATGAAGCCCTTTTCCTTCTGCAGTCACTTCCCAAGTGCAGGGCAGCAGGGTGCGGGTTAGTGTCCCTGCCCCTTTCCTGAGGAAGAACCGGGCTCTGAGAGCAGAGCAGCTGCCCAAGGTCTGACGGACCTCCTTGGCGCTCTCTCCACTCCGTGGTGCTGCTTC
>NW_005336077.1:0-856 GCF_000412655.1 Myotis brandtii | reverse complement strand
TGCCCTCTTGCAGTCCAGGAGCCCTCGAGGGATGTCCGTCTGAAGGCTTAGGCCCGTTCCCCGCTGCACTCACCAGCCATGAGCCCGGCTTCTGGCTGAGTGGTGCTCCCACTGTGGGAGTGCACTGACTACCAGGGGACAGCTCTTGCGTTGAGTGGGATCAGGCTGAAACAGGCTCTTTGACATACCCCTAGGGGTCCCAGATTGTGAGAGGGTGCAGGCCAGGCCAAGGGACCCCACTGGTGCACGATCGGGGCCGGGGAGGGACACAGGAGGTTGGCCAACCAGGGAGAGACCGCAGGAGGCCTCCAGGGTGTGTCCAGCCTTGGGGGTACCATGAGGAGTCAGAAAGGATGAAGGCTCTGTTCTCAACAGGGTTAGAGCATTAAGGGAGAGAGACACATCAATCAACCATGATACTGATGATTCCATGAGCATAAATGAAGAGAAATACTTTAAAGGAAAGGACCAAAGTTTTGCAAGAGCTGAAGCAAAGGATTCTGACCAAAACTGGGGTCTAGGAAGGCTTCCAGATGTGAGCTAAAGTTTGAAGAATGGAAGGGAGCTTGCGAGGGAAGTAGAAAGGCGAGGACAAGTTGCAAAGACAGAGGGACAGGCAAAGAGAAGAGCAGGCACAAAGACAAGGCACAGTCCAGGCTGGGGAGGGTAGCTGGAGGAGTTAAAGCTGGAGATGGGGATGAGGGTGTCCAAAACATGGTCAAGGCAGGGGGATAAGCAGAAAAAGAGGTGAAGCTAGGGAGTGGCAGGCGGGAAATGTCCCGACCATGGTGGCCCTAGAAACCACGGTAGGGATTTCAGTAGGAAGTGACACATCTGATTTGAGTTTCAAGAAGGT
>NW_005336076.1:0-204 GCF_000412655.1 Myotis brandtii | reverse complement strand
AGAGTTCCCATTGGATGGTTTAGTCTTTTTTATTAACCCCAGGTTCAAGGCTCTTGTCTCTCTCTTCCTGATGCCTGTTCCTGCAGATCGTTCTTTCCATAAGGATTTAGACACCAGGGACATCATTCTAGCAGGGTCACCAATTCCTCCTACCATGGTCCAATAATTTTCACATTAAACCAAGACCCTGGGCTTCATGGACCT
>NW_005336075.1:0-224 GCF_000412655.1 Myotis brandtii | reverse complement strand
CAATGGAAAAATATCCTCGGGTGAGGATGAACCAAAAACAAACAAATTTAAGAAAACACACAAAAATAAAGCGCAATGAGTTGCACCCCTCCAAGCAGCTCATCTCCTGATGAACCCAGATCCCACATCCCTTCCATCCCTCAGCCAGGACATGGACAAGGTCAGCCCCATGAGGGTCTGGTTTGAGGGGGTTTGGGGGGCAGGTCCTGGTACCTGGGAGGGGT
>NW_005336074.1:0-241 GCF_000412655.1 Myotis brandtii | reverse complement strand
TCTCTTCTGGAAAGGAGTTGATCCCTTTGCTTCCTGCTTTTTGGCTGATCCAAGGAGATTTTCCAAGGGGTGGCCAACAATCCCTGTGGGAAAGCACTTCTCTAACACGTGTTAGAGAGCCAGCGACCCAACCAGGAGGGACCCTGGGCTTGACTTATTCAGGTGAAGGCAAGATGCACCCTTCCCCTGGGTCAGGAGTGGAATGGAGGTTTTCTCCCCTTTGACAGGTCTAGCTTTGAAA
>NW_005336073.1:0-487 GCF_000412655.1 Myotis brandtii | reverse complement strand
GCTAATGACAATAAAAGCACAACAATCCAAAATCTATTGGACACAATGAAAGCTGTCCTGAGACGGAAGTTTATAGCTCTACAGGCCTACCTCAAAAAACAAAAAAAAAAAATGATATTAAATCATCTAACTGTACAACTCAAAGAATTAGAAAGAGGGAAAAACCAAGATGGCGGCATAGGTAAACACCGGAAATTGTTGCCTCCCACAACTTCAAAAATACAACTAAAAACAGAATGGACATCATCCAGATCTACAGGAAGCCTGGCTGAGAGGAAATTATACAACTAGAAGGAAAGAGAAAAGCACACTGAGACTCAGAGGAGGTGTGGAAGTAAAGTGCAGAGCTAAGGAGGCGCACGGGGCAAGGGCTGGCAACTGAGGACGCAGCTGTGTTTCTTAATTGGGAGGTAGTCACAAGTCCCCGACTGCTCTGAACTCCAGTTCTGAGAAGTCTCTGGGGACCCAGACTCATATGGGGAGAAAC
>NW_005336072.1:0-296 GCF_000412655.1 Myotis brandtii | reverse complement strand
GGGAGTGAGCAGAACATCAGCGTCATCCCTGTGGGCTCCAGGCCCCACGCAGCCGCCAGCTGTGACTGCAGCGGTGCCTGTCGGGGAATGAGCGAGGCGAGGGCAGGCCGGGGCGGTGGAGCAGGGAGGGTGGGGTCCCTACAGCCGAGGGGCCCTGGACCCCGGCTTCCTGCCCTGGACTCAGTTTCCTGCTCTGTGGAAGGGGGAGATGACTCCTCCCCCAGGGTTTGCTGGACTAGAGAGGCAGCACCCCTCAGAGCACAGGGACCTGGACGGGGGCCAGTCCTGGGGTCCGG
>NW_005336071.1:0-300 GCF_000412655.1 Myotis brandtii | reverse complement strand
ACCAGGGACCCAGGCTCCTTCCACCTTCTCCTCCAGCACGGTAACTCTATTGACTTTCATCGTCTTGCTAGTCACCCCATGGTGACAAGCTTTAGCTCATGCTGCCACCCCAGACAGTACATCTATACCAAGCATGTCAAACTCAAAGGCTAACATGGGCCAAATAAATAAGGTTTAAGTTTATGTGGGCCACAAAAAAGCAAAAGCTTCAGTTTTCATAGAAACATAGGTATATTTCAATAGAGACATGCTGAATACAAAGAGCCGAAATAAATGAGTAATCATTAACATAAAATAATA
>NW_005336070.1:0-246 GCF_000412655.1 Myotis brandtii | reverse complement strand
AGAACATAACACTGATAGACTAGGGTAAGTGTCATGGCAATGAATATTTCACTCCCCTGGGGTTTCAGGTTTTCACTTTCTTATCAAAATGCTCAACTTTAGAGATTTACAATAAGAATTATCATTCATTAGCTTTAAAACAATTTTAAACAGCCCTAGCTACCTCAGCTCAGTGGATAGAACATCGGCCTGTAAACTGAAGAGTACCAGGTTCAATTCCAGTCAAGGGAACATGCCCTGGTTGCA
>NW_005336069.1:0-252 GCF_000412655.1 Myotis brandtii | reverse complement strand
CCTAATATGCTAAGTGTCTGACCAGTTGTTCAACTGTTTGACCAGTCGCTAGGATGCACACTGACCACCAGGGGCAGATGCTCTGACTGGTAGGTTAGTTTGCTGCTAGGTTCCAGCAGATAGGGACTGGGCGAGATGGGCCAGACATGCCCTGGAGCCCTCTGGTGGTCCCTCGGCGGCCCCAATTGTGCACCAGTGGGGTCCCTTGTCTTGGCCTGTACATTCACGCAATCCAGGACCCCTCAGGGGATG
>NW_005336068.1:0-241 GCF_000412655.1 Myotis brandtii | reverse complement strand
AGAAAACACTTGGCTTAATTTACGTCAGCTGGGACTCCGGGCAAGTGCAGAGCTACGCCCTGAGAGCGGGACCAGTCAAAAGATTGGATGTCACTCAGTCTGACTCTCCTGCCCAGTGTTAAGGGGATGGATCTCATGATGTTGAAGGCCCAGCCAGATGTGATGTAACTTCCTGTAATGTGAGCATATAATAAACAGCTTTCAGAGCTGGCTCTCTCTCTGTGCCTGTCCCTCCAGAGGG
>NW_005336067.1:0-308 GCF_000412655.1 Myotis brandtii | reverse complement strand
CACGGGCCGCAGGCAAGGCGGCTTCTGGGTCCTGGGGTGCTGCCTTTCCTGTGGTCCGGCTTTAAAATCAGGATCATGGGCCACGGGCAAGGTGCCTCCTGGGTCCCTGGGTGCCACCTTGCCTGAGGCTGGGCTTTCTGATCAAGATCATGATCATGGGTCACAAGCAAGGCGGATCCTGGGTCCCGGGGTGCTGCTGTGCCTGCGGTCCGGCTTTCAGATCTCAATCACGGGCAGTAGGCATGACGGCTCCTTGGTTCCCATGGGCTGCCTTGCCTGCGGACCTGCTTTCTGATCTCTGTCATGAT
>NW_005336066.1:0-231 GCF_000412655.1 Myotis brandtii | reverse complement strand
AAAAAAAAAACTTTTGCTCCACAAAGGCCGCCATTAAGAAAATAAAAAGATGCCCTAGTCGGTTTGCTCAGTGGATAGAGCATTGGCCTGTGGACTGAAGGGTCCCGGGTTCGATTCCAGTCAAGGGCACGTACCTCGGCTGTAGGCTCCTCCCAGCCCAGGCCCGGGTCAGGGCGCGTGCAGGAGGCAACCAGCAGATGTGTTTTTCTCACATCGTTATTTCTCTCTATC
>NW_005336065.1:0-227 GCF_000412655.1 Myotis brandtii | reverse complement strand
TGAGCTTCTGCCCCCTGGTGGTCAGTGCACGTCATAGAAACCAGTCATTCTGCCGTCAGGCCGAAACCAGCTCTCCGACATCCCCCAAGGGGTCCAGGATTGCAAGAGGGTGCAGGCCAGGCTGAGGGACCCCATCAGGCCAGACCAAGGGACCCCATCGGTGCACGATCAGGGCTGGGGAGGGATGCATAAGGTTGGCCATCCACGGAGGGGCTGTGGGAGGGCTC
>NW_005336064.1:0-289 GCF_000412655.1 Myotis brandtii | reverse complement strand
TCAGGAAAGGCTGCTCAGGCGGTGACATTCCCTGAGGGCTGGGAACTCTGTGAGGAGCCACACGCAAGGGGCCAAAGAGCCACATGTGGCTCGAGAGCCACAGTTTGCCGACCATGGTTCTAGGAGAAGCTTGCATTTCTTTCCCTGTACCTTTCAGAGTCAAATACCTGGTCTTCTTTTAAAAAGCTTATCTGAGCCATATTTTAAAATGCAAGTTTTGCCTGCCTAGTGTGGTTCAATGGTTGAACATGGAGCCATGAACCGAGAGGTCACTGGTGGGATTCCAGGT
>NW_005336063.1:0-241 GCF_000412655.1 Myotis brandtii | reverse complement strand
ACAATCTATACTAATAAAAGGGTAATATGCTAATTACCCTTCCAGACATCTTCCGGATGTCCTTCCGGACAAAGCCACAGTGGTGGGGGCAGAGGCAGTTAGGGGCGATCAGGCCACCAGGAGAGAGCAGTTAGGGGCAATCAGGCTGGCAGAGGAGGGTAGTTAGGGGCGATCAGGCAGGCAGGTGAATGGTTAGGAGACAGAGATCCCGGATTGTGAGAGGGATGTCCGACTGCCGGTT
>NW_005336062.1:0-205 GCF_000412655.1 Myotis brandtii | reverse complement strand
AACTCCCTTGTGAAGCCATCTGGCCCCGGGCTTTTGTATGCTGGAAGCTTTCTGATGACTTACTCAATTTCCTCCTTAGTTATTGGCCTGTTGAGATTTTTTTATTCTTCTTGGTTCAGTTTTGGAAGGTCGTATTTTTCTAGAATATGTCCATTTCCTCTAGGTTGCTTAGTTTATTGGAATGGAGTTGTTCATAGTATTTTTT
>NW_005336061.1:0-379 GCF_000412655.1 Myotis brandtii | reverse complement strand
CCGCTGGGTGGGGGGGAGGAGCGCAGCTTCAGGTCCCTCAGCCTGGTGCTGGCCAGGGGGTGCAGCCTCAGGTCCCCCATCAAGCCCTGCTGAGTGGGGGTTGCAGCCTCAGAGTCCCCGTCAAGCCCCACTGAGTGGGGGGCTCAGCCTCAGGTCCCCCGTCAAGCCCTGCCGAGTGGGGGGCTCAGCCTCAGGTCCCTTGTCAAGTGCCATTGGGCAGGGGGCATAGCCTTGGGTCCCCTGGCCTGGTGCCAGTTAGGAGGCACAGTCTCAGGTCCCCCAGTCCAGTGCTGGGGCGGGAGGGCAGGGCCTGAGGTTCCCCATCAAGCCCCACCAGGCAAGGGGTGGGGGGCGCAGCCTCAGGTCCCCTGCCCCAGCC
>NW_005336060.1:0-833 GCF_000412655.1 Myotis brandtii | reverse complement strand
AAAAAAACATAAAATACAAAGAGACTATCAAGATGTCTTCAGATATTTGAAAGTTGGACATGGGAAGGCATTTAAACTTCTTAAATATAACCTCAAAGTATAGAAGCAAGATATCAAGGATACAGGGAAAGTGTTTGAGGCCCATCATGGGGAAGATGATTTTTAGACCTTTTTGATCAACTAAAAGTGGAATCAGTTACTCTGGGAAGTTGTAAATATACTGTTATTCAAGAACCAGTTGGGTAACTACTTGGTGGGAACATGTTAGAAAGAATTCAAGCATCAAATGGGGCAGGAACTGAAAACACCACATGATATCTTTTAATCTTAAGTATTATTTGGAAAATGAACAAGTATGAAACCTGGACCATGACCACCCACAGACAACTGTTTGTGCCTGATTAGTCTATTTGTGTGAAGCCCAAAGAACACAAAAGATGCATTTTGTACAGCTGCTGAATTAAGCATATTAAAAAATTTGGTTTGCTAAAATAAATTCTATGATTAGTATTAGAGTCATTATAATGAATAAATTTAAATTTTATTTGACTCTTCTTTCTGAGCTAGTGTTCATATGTGCACCTGCATGTGTGTGCATATCTGTGTGTGTGTTGTGTGTGTGTGTTGTGTGTGTAGCAGGAACAGCTAGTCAACACTATTTTCTGAGTGCCTAATCTACAGCCTATTTTATTGGATATTTTGGGTATATAGAGATTTATAGATACAGTTTCTTAACTCAAAAGAGTTATCTTGTTCTTTTTTTTCCCCCATTTTCTTTCCCTTTTCTCTTTCTACATATTTCCATACTCCAAGTATTTTGGATTTTAACTATA
>NW_005336059.1:0-1312 GCF_000412655.1 Myotis brandtii | reverse complement strand
CATATGTAATACTTTCAACAATAAATATTTTTTAAAACATAAATAAATGTATTGGATTAAAATTAATGTTTAAGGAATGTAGGTAACGTTTTTATATCAATTTTAATGTACTCTAATTATTATGATCATATAAGTAAGAGTTTCTAATAAAGAAGTTAGATGTAATGATATGGAAAGTACTGGGATCTTAGAAATCTATAGTAGGGAGACTAATCAATCTTAGAGAATAGGAACTCTGAAGTGGGAGTAAGCCTGGAAAAGGAAGGGAATAGGGACAGAAGAGCATGCCATGCAGGCAAAACAGGGACAAGAGAGAGCTGAGGTCCTGGATAAAGTCCAATGTAGCTGGATCATAGAGTGGTGAGAGTGGACATGGCAAGCAGTCTGGACTGGTAGATGGGACCAGACCCAGGTATTGGAGAGCCTTAAAAATCATGTTAAGTCAGAACTTTACCTTGAAGGCTTTTTTTAAAAAATTAGGGGCTATCTTAACAGATTTGGATTAAGGTAAAATAACTAGTTGCCTGTGTAGAATGGATTGGTGAGGAGCAAAGTTAGAGGAAGGAGTTAAATTACTCTTAAGTAAAATAATGGCAACTTGGATTAAGGTGGTAGCAATGGATTTGGAGATGTGGCAGATTTTAGAGATGTTTGTGAGGTATAATCAACAAGATAGGCTAACTGGTTGAAATTTAGGGGTCACAAATAGTAAAGGGGGTCAAATATAGATTCTCCTAGATTTCTGGTTTAAGATATTGGGTGGGTGGTGCCATTTGTAGAAATGTGCAACTTTAATAAGAAAAAGCTTGGTTGGGAGGATGGGGGAGGATGAAGTCCCTTCTGAAAACACTGCAGATGTCACAACACCATCAGGTGGGGAAGTCCTGTGAGCAATTGGATAGATAGGGCTCAGGAAAGAGGAAAGGCTTAGAAATTGAGGCTTTGTTGGCATCTGCATACAGATAGTAATTGGAACCATAAAGCATAGAGATAATCTCCCAAAGTTAGTAAAATATAAAGAAAGAACAGAAGAACAAGAGAAGAAAAGAAAACTGCATAGGAAAGAGTGCTGGAGGAAAATATTGAAGTATGGGTAGGAAACAAGAAGCCAAAAGTGTGATTTTAAAAGGTGCAACTAAAGAATTAGGAGGAAGCAGAGTGTTCAAATTGTCCATTGCTGCTGAGTGAAGAATGTGCAGTAGATTTAGCAGAATGTAGGTCATAGGTCCCAGGATGAAGGGCACACTCAGGGGTGCATCTGGAGGGCAGACTATAGTGGGATGAAGATGGAGAGGGAGATGGAAAAGGGGAA
>NW_005336058.1:0-517 GCF_000412655.1 Myotis brandtii | reverse complement strand
CACATAGTCCATCTTGTTGGCATTTAGTTATTCATATTATTTTCTTACAATTCTTTGTATTTTTGTGGTGTCAGTTGTTACTTCATGGTTTTCATTTCTGGTTTTATTTATTTGGGTTCTCTCTCGTTGTTTCTTGATGAGTCTGGCTAAAGGTTCATCAATCATGTTTATCTTTTTAAAGAACCAGCTCTTGATTTCATTGATCTTTTATATTGTTTTTTAAGTCTCGGTCATTTATTTCTGCTCTGATCTTTATTATTTCCTTTCTTCTACTTACTCAGTGACTTTCTTGTTGTTCTTGTTCTAATTCTTTAAGTTGTAGGGTTAGCTAGTTGATTCAAAATTTTTCTACAGGTAGACCTGTAGTGCTATGAACTTCCCTCTCATGACTGCTTTCACTGTGTCTCATAGATTTTGGGTTGTTGTGTATTTGTTTTCATTTGTTTCCAGGAAGTTTTTTTTTATTTCTTTCTTTATCTTATCCATAACCTATTCATTATTTAATAACATGCTATTT
>NW_005336057.1:0-289 GCF_000412655.1 Myotis brandtii | reverse complement strand
TTCAGTGTCCTATAATTTTCTGAGCACAGGTCTTTTAAATCCTTGGTTAAACTTATTCCTAGGTATGTTATTCTTTTTGAAGCAATTGTAAATGGGTTGTTTTCTTAGTTTCCCTTTCTTTTTTAAAAATATATTTTTATTGATTTCAGAGAGGAAAGGAGAGGGAGAGAGAGATAGAAACATCAATGATGAGAGATTGTTGATCAGCTGCCTCCTGCATGCCTCCTCCTGGGAGCCCACAACTTGGACATGTTGACTGGAATTGAACCCAGGACCTTCAGTCTGCAGA
>NW_005336056.1:0-232 GCF_000412655.1 Myotis brandtii | reverse complement strand
AAAGACAGAGAGAAATATCAATTTGAGAGAAACACATCAATTGGTTGACTCCACCAGGGCCCGGGCCAGGGAGAAGACTGCAGCTGAGGTATGTGCCCTTGACCGGAATTGAACCCGGGACTGTTGGTCCACAGGCCAACACTATATCCACTGAGCCAAACTGGCTAGGCTAAAAAAATTATTTTTAGAAGAGAATTTGGGAAACAGTGTGTCAGGCAACTGACACAGCCAG
>NW_005336055.1:0-453 GCF_000412655.1 Myotis brandtii | reverse complement strand
AGAAGAAGCAGTGCTCGTCTGAGTTCACGCAGTCGCGATGCTTGAGATCCCTTGTTTCCAGGTTAGTAGCCAATCTCTGGATGCCGGTAAAAGCCACTCAAGATGGCGTGGTCTCCGCGGCTGAGCCCGCTCTCTGGGAGAGATTTCAGCCGCAGTCTCCAACCGTCCCCTTTTTCCAGGAGTTCTCTGTCTTTCCCAGCTGCAGGCTGTCTCTCAGCTGAATATCCTCTGCCTAGTCCGGCTGTATGTCACCCGTTTCAGCTGCTCAACCTTATTTGCTCCGGGAAAAGGCACAGGACACGTCCGTCTATACCTCCACCATTTTCTATCTCAATTTGCTGTGAATTTAATGGATTCAGCAATGGTACAGCTGTTCCCACACTCCCTGCCTCTCCTCCCCATTTTTTTTAAAACAATACTTTAATGGCATTTATTATCAGTAGCTCTAGCTAA
>NW_005336054.1:0-591 GCF_000412655.1 Myotis brandtii | reverse complement strand
AAAAGAAACTTTGAATAAATGAATTGGAAATAGTGCTATGTGGCATCTATCTAGACATTGTTATCCGGCATTTAATATGATCCCTGTGGAGTGAGCTTTTACCAGAGACATTCTCAGCCAGGAGCAGAAAGAGAGCATTTTCATTTGGAGGCCCCAGAATTGAATTCGGTGCTTTAGAAATAGTTATTTAGACAGATGCATTTGCCAGCACATAATTTCTGAAGAAGCTTTCAGGCCTGGTGCCCCATTATCCAACTTTTACTTAGACCTTTGGGGATATTCAGGAGAGCAGCAGCAACGTGGGAGCTAAAAAAAAGAGGGACCTGAGAATTTTCTTTGGTTGTGATTAGGCTGCCAGCATTCTGGCCATGGGTTGAAAGAACTGCCAAAGAGAGTTAGAAATACAATAAAAAGATAAGTTGGTTTTACCAATAAGAGTTTTTCTTCTGGGTCTCCAGAAATAGGTGACTATATGGGTATATTTAATTTTTCCTAAAAAGTATTTTCATAAATGCTTCAATTTAGTTCTTTCAGGCTGTTATAACACAACTAGGGGCCTGATGCACAAAATTCATGCAAGGGCCTTGGCCC
>NW_005336053.1:0-307 GCF_000412655.1 Myotis brandtii | reverse complement strand
CACGGATGCGTTGGAGGGACTGACTCTGTGCCAGGTCGGGGCGGGTGCTGGCAGAGCACCAGTGTCCACACAGACGCATACTGACTCAGCTGCCATGCCTAACTAACTAGCTGCCATGTCTAACTAGTTGTTGCACCTAACTAGCTGCCACAACTAACTAGTTGCACCTAACTAGCTGCCATGCCTAGCTAGCTGCTTCACTTCCCTAGTTGTTAGTTTAGCTGCCACACTTAACTAGCCACCATACCTGCCTCGCTGTGGGTTGTCCACCAGGCCACCTTCCTGGCTGGCCCTGAGCTTCTAGCCC
>NW_005336052.1:0-228 GCF_000412655.1 Myotis brandtii | reverse complement strand
ATTACTACAAAGAAAAAATAGATATTGGTGGCAATGCGTAGCCTGCCTCAGTAGATAATGTTTACTTGCCGACTGAGGTGGCCCAGTCTTTCCCATTCCACCTTCCCTGTGAGTGAAATTTCATTCTTAGAAAGTAATTCCTTTAACGTAAACTTTGATCCTTATTGTGATTCAAACAGCTTGATCATTCGTTATTGATCACTCCTTTGCCTCCTTTTCCAAGAGCCC
>NW_005336051.1:0-499 GCF_000412655.1 Myotis brandtii | reverse complement strand
CAGAGGTTGGGGAGACACAAGGGGAGGAGAGAAAACACCAAGAGATCCAGTTTCATTGAGATATAGGGGCTATGTATGAGAAAATGCAACAGTCCCATAGACTGTAAATCAGCACTGAAAGCCCTAAAAACCCTTACTGGGAACCCTAGTGGGTTAAGATGCTGCCAGAGAGAGAAGTGGGTGACAATCACCCTCCCCACTATTCCAAGACCCATTTGTCTTTGAGGGTTAGATTCTCCTCAGCATTGTAGCCAAGCAGCACCCCTTTCTATGTATTTATTAGTATCTTCTAGTTCCCTATGGGGCCAGAAACTCTGATTCCCTTCAAGGACCAAAGATATCGCAGCATCAAACAGACTGCAGCAACCTTGACGAAGGCCAAGCTATAGAAAGGATGATGGGAACCCTGCTCACATGTTAACCAGGAATCCCTGAACTATAAATCCAGGGCTCCATAAACTTGATAGGAAAAATGCAGGTTTATTTTCACTAATCTTTA
>NW_005336050.1:0-1183 GCF_000412655.1 Myotis brandtii | reverse complement strand
AATACTAACCAACCAAAAATGCCAGGAATGCAAGCTCTGCCAACCAAATAAATAAATAAAATGTGAGATACTTTATAATAACTGGACACGATGCATTTCTCAAGCCTGCATAATTGAAATACCCTACTTTTCCACCCGCCCTGCAAAGGTCCTGTTGGCCTCTAGTCTTGGTGGCTGTTTGGATCTGAGGTAGCGTTGACAAAGCCCATCACCCAAAGTAACTAACCGACCCCTTGTGCCTTTAGCTCTGACAGGCGAGACCTCGAGACCCTCTGAAAGTTACCCATCTCCGTGTGTGCTCTCTGGAGATCTCCACTAAGCAGGAGAAGGCGGTCTCTTTAACTGTACTCTTCTCTTACCTAAAGAGGTACAGAATACAGCGGTAGCCCCTATCCAACATTTCAAGGGCCCCTGAAAATTCTACCCCAATCGGGGTCCCTTTTTTGTTGACTTGTTTTCTAGTTAACTGTTCAAGAGAATATATTATGAGTCCGGCACTGTTTTAAGAGGTTGCACACATTCCTAGATTTAATTCTCATATCAACCCGTGAGGTAGAACAATTACGACACTCATGGATGCAGGAGCTGGATGGAGCACAGAGAGATGCAGTCATTTGCCCAAAGTCACACAGCTGGGAAATAGCAGAGCTGGGATTCCAACTCAGACGGGTTGGCTCCAGAGCCCCAGCTCTGAGCCACTGGGGTCCTTAGTCACTAATGGGGTGGTCCATGGGGGGGGAGGGTCTTGAAGCACGATGAACAGGGGATCCTGGTAGCCTGGCAACTCTGCCTCCTTCTTGTCTACATTGATGAAGATACACAGACTGATGAGAGAGAAAGGGAGAGGGACAAAGTGTCTTCCTATCTCTAAGGTCCCCAATGGATGGACATCCTCTGCTCGGATTGAGGGGGAGGGCGCAAACCTTTTACTCTTGTAAAGCAACACACATCCAAAATTAGGGCTCTCGCTCTTCTCTGGAAATTACACTCACCTCCCCAAGAAGGTGGAGCGAGAAGGAGACAAAAACTGAAGCAGCTTGGGAATGTATTTGCTTTGGCACCCAGCCTCCACCCGGTCCCCAGCAAGGTCCCCACCGGGAGGGAGCTCCATGGACCCTCAGTAGCTTTGTTAGTTTTAGCCCATTTAAGATCTGAGAACCCTGCCCTCGCACATTGCCATCAA
>NW_005336049.1:0-223 GCF_000412655.1 Myotis brandtii | reverse complement strand
TGCTGGCAGCCCTGCTCCTGCTGCCGCCGCTCCCATGAGCTGACAGTGCTGGCTCCGCTCACACCCGCTGATGGCATGGAGCGATTGGGGCTGGCACCAGCAGCAGGTGCAAGCGGGGCCAGCACCATCAGTGGGTGTGAACGGCAGTTCTGGCGCCAACAGCGGGTGCGAGAGGCGGCTGCCAGCCCCAATTGCCCCTGAGGAGCAGAGGGAGGTGGAGAAG
>NW_005336048.1:0-229 GCF_000412655.1 Myotis brandtii | reverse complement strand
GCCACAGCGGGACATGCCACAGCGGGACATGCCACAGAGGGACATGCTGTGTGCATGTGTCTGTGTGTGCTTTTCAAGTTCACGGAAAACAAAAGGAAACATTCTAACCAACCCAACCCATTTAATAAGATGTGGAACTTGTGTGCATATATGCATGACCCAGGAACAGAGACAATGTGGGGTGAGGGCCTTGCGGGGGCGGGGGTTCGGGCTGGGAGAGGTCAATGGG
>NW_005336047.1:0-912 GCF_000412655.1 Myotis brandtii | reverse complement strand
GTCCCTTCATTGGCCACCTTCAAAGGTGGACAGGCAGCTGTCACTCTTAAGGCAGGTGTCTGCATTGGCGGCACACATCCCATGGAGTGAAAGTCTGGCAGGACTCCGAGTGTGATCCATGATACAGCCAAGCTAGAGCATTGGGTGGGTGGAGCTCTGAGATTTTATAGTCCACCAGGGGTGGAGGTCCCACTCATATTGGTGTGCAGGTGGAGTCCTTATCCCGGCATCCAGACTTGTGGTTTTGGGCATTTAGGACCCCTCTTAAAGGTATTCCCATTATATCCCATTAGCCTCAGTCTTGACATAGCACTTGAACATAACTGTCATGGCTGACAGTGACTCCAAATTGTCAAAGGTGTCCAAGAAGTCCATTCTGCTCTTGATCTATACAATGCTGCATACACAGCCTCACATTTCCCTGGAATGTGTTCGTGTTCTTAAATTTATAGTTAAATTTTTAAATAAATGTCTGAACTTATACTTGAATCCTTTCAGTGGTTCTTCATTGTCCCTAGAATAAGGTCCCTAACACCACAGTATGGTATGGTAGACCTTCATGTTTTAGCCCCTGTTTACCTCTCTGGCTATGAATCTTGCCTTCCTACCCTCTCACAATAGGGATGATAGCCATCTGAAATATTTTATTTCCCAAACTGTGGCATGGTCTTTGTCTTTCAGGCCTTTTCATATGTTGACCCCTATAATACCCTTCCACATGCACACTCTTGCCTAGTTACCTTTGGCTTGCTTTATTCCACTAGTCCTTAAGTCTCAATTGAGATGTCACCTTCTCCAGGAAAACTACCCTGAGCCTTTTTTACTATTGGAGGAAGCTCTCCAGGAGTACTCCCATGAACTTATCTCTATAAAGCACTAGAGGCCTGGTGCACGAATTCATGCACAGGTAGG
>NW_005336046.1:0-1290 GCF_000412655.1 Myotis brandtii | reverse complement strand
TTGGAAGGACCTCGAAGATATGATGCCAAGTTAAGTAAGCCTCTAGTTGGAAAATTCAGAGGTATCTCAGGTTTATTTTATACAAAGAAGAAGGAAATGAATTTCCTGAGTGTCTGGAAAGTTCTATGATCCAGAGGTAGGCAGAGAAAAACTTCATGCAGTGGCAGCTGAGTAAAACAGATGCCTTACATCTTCATGAACTTCAGAAGGTCAGGATAAATCTCCAAGTCAGTAGATACTGGAAATCCAGAGGAAGGTGGCAGAGGATGGTCATTCTGCATCTAAAGGTCAGTCTAGGAGGTGCCCTGGCAACTGTGGAGGAACAACCAGGCTGTGGGTGGTCAGCAGAGCCTGGACAGGCATAACCAGTCACTGTGAATTAACATGGGCAATGCCCTCTGCTCCCTTGCGATCTACCAGAGAGCCACAAATAGGAGAACTGGGACAAACTCATGAGACTCAATGAGAGTTTATCAAAGATATGCAAAGCAAAGGAGCCTGGGGCCATTCAGATTGTCAAATATTCAATCTCTTAGTGAATCCAAGAAATTTTGCAATTTGAGATTGTGGATGAACATTGCAAAGATGTGGACTTAGTAAGCTGGTAGACACTTGGAATTACTGATATTTGAGTTTCATCCACTCATTCCTTCATTTATTTGGATGGCCATTTAAAAATATTTATTGACCATGCCTGAGACATTAGCAATAAGATTCTACTTACAACCAGAGGTATGCAGTCTGTGTTGCATATTCAGGAACTAAGATAAACCAAAAATGCATATACCTAGTAAAAATTTGATAAGGAGATTTAAAATATTCTTACTATTTATTTTTCTTTCCCAGTCATATTCAAGAATGGTAAAACACTTATATGTTTTAGTACATAAGTAATATAGGTATACTCTCTTACTGTGCATGATTCAAAATATAGAGACGTGATTAAAACAAAACATAAAAACACTGAATTATCTGTCCCCATTCATCCTGCCCTTATCACTGTCAATGACTTTTAATTTTCCAGTATGTTTACATAGATATTTACAACATAAATATGACCATATTATACATATTCTTAAAGAACTTGCTTTGATAATTGAATGTTGTGTCTTGGAGACCTTTTAATATGAGTATATTTGGGTCTCTGGGGTATGCCAAAAAGTATTTGGGCTATAACTTATTTATTAATGATTATGCATTTTCCCCAACCTTTTGCTACTTCAACAAATAACACAAAAAACATTTTTATATACATACTAGAGGTCTGGTGCACGAAATTCGTGCATGGGG
>NW_005336045.1:0-237 GCF_000412655.1 Myotis brandtii | reverse complement strand
GGGGAGGCCTGTGGCAGAATTTACAAACTCAGAGACCAACAGTAACCACATAGGACCGTCTGAAATGAACATTTTCTAAACAAAAGCTAGCCGTGTAGGGTAGTCATGTGTTAGGCCAATCTCTTCCCAAACAAAGGCCAATCTTCAGATTAATGGAGCCTGTCTATAATAGCATACCTAAGGAATGTTTGTGTAATTTCTTATTTCCAGACTTCCTACTGCACTGCAGAACCCCTC
>NW_005336044.1:0-332 GCF_000412655.1 Myotis brandtii | reverse complement strand
GGCCAGCGATCAGGGACAGCCAGGGCCTTCCTGCCAGCTGCCGGCTGCCAGTGGGGCTTTCCAGAATGGGGGGAACAGAGGAGGGATCACAGGAGGTTGGCCGGCTGTGGGGAGGGACCAGGGGAGGTTAGCCGGTCACAGAAGGTTGGCTGTGGGAACACACTGACCACCAAGGGGCAACTCCTGCGTTGAGCATCTGCCCCTTGGTGGTCAGTGTGTGTCATAGAGACTGGTCATTCCAGTTATTCCAGCGTTCCGGTCACTTAGGCTTTTATATATATAGATGTGCACATTATTTTAATTATTTGGTTTTTCTCACGACAATGTCAACT
>NW_005336043.1:0-549 GCF_000412655.1 Myotis brandtii | reverse complement strand
TACTTCTTGCGTGAATTTTGGGACACCCTTTACCTGCCATAATTTGACAAAATTACCAATGCATGATGCCAAGTGGGTACTTGAAATATCAAGGGGAAATGTATTAGTGCAAACATCTGGAAAAATAAAAACCCCACACAGGTCTTATGTCTGAGAAAGGCTAGTAAATGAACATATTGAGTGGCTGTCAAAATTAGTGGAATAGCCTCCCGCCATGTAATAATTTGTCTGAGTTGTGTTTTTAAAGAAAATGACAATCTATTCTTTATTATTCTCCTCAGTCAGACCTATAATTTATAATAAATTAGAAGGAAAATTAAAGCAAGCAGTACCAGTGTTTTTTAAAAGCTGATCATCATTTTATTCTGCCCCTTCACTCAAGATTTATTTTTCGACTACTTTCCTAAATATGGCCTTTTAAGTTTTATTCATAGTTATCCCTGAATATTATGACTCATTTGGAATGTGGCAGTATTGTGGCTTCAGAACTTTTTGTGTATGTGTGTTGTGTTTGTGTGTGTTTGTGTTTGTGTGTGTGTGTGTGTGTGT
>NW_005336042.1:0-533 GCF_000412655.1 Myotis brandtii | reverse complement strand
CTTCCTCCCTGTTTCTGTGCATGCTAAATTAAACCAAGAAATGTATGTTCCCAGTTTCTGTTGGCAATCTCCACAGCCTTCAATGGAAGGAGGACAACCAGGGTCCCTGATGGACCTTCACTAGTGGCTTCACTGATAGCCTTCCTTATCTTCTGCTATTGGTAACATCTAAAAGCCTAAGCAACCATCTGACTGTTCAACCCTCCAACTGGTAGCTATGATGTGCAATGACCACCAGAAGGCAGATGTTCAACGCAGGAGCTGCCAAGCTGTGGTGACTTGGAAGCTGTGGTTCCCAGGTGACATAACCAGAACCAGAGAGGAGGGAGCCCGATTCTGGGTTTTGTCACCTGAGAACTGCCTTCCCACAATCCGAGACCCCTCAGGGGATGATGGAAAGCCAGTTTTGGCTCGATCCCCACAGGCCAGGCCGAGGGATCCCACAGTGCACGAATCCGTGTACCAGGCCTCTAGTGAGAGAATAAATTTCCTTATAATTTAAAACCATGTTGAGTTTGGTTTCTGTTACTTAA
>NW_005336041.1:0-616 GCF_000412655.1 Myotis brandtii | reverse complement strand
GTCGTGACCCACAGGTTGAGAACCGCTGGTCTATACATTCTGTAGTAACCACGAAAGGGCCAGCCTCTGGTCAGAGGAATAGAACACTGTTTTCCTCCTGCAGCTCGCTGGTGTGGACAGGCTGAGAGGCTCGACACAGACTGAAAAGACTTCACCTGGAGCAAAGGGTCACCTGGACTAGAAATTCTCTTGTGGATCGAACCCAGCTCAGCCAGCACCTGGTGGCTCTGAACAAGTTATTATTTTCATCATAGAGTGGGCATGGCTGCCCTGTCCCTGCTAAAGGCTGTTATGAGACATTGCTAATAGCACTCTGTAACCCTTTACACATGTCCTTTTCTATAATTGCAGGGTTTCAAATGTGGGCTTTTTGACAAATCATATCCACCCTGACTCAGACATTTGATGTATCTATACCTCGTACCAAGGAAAAACCTCTGGAGCCAGAGCCAGGACATGCAGGTCTATGTCTTGGTTTAGCCACACCCTTGCATCTGACCTTGGGCAAGTCAACATCTGTGACCCTCAGGCTCATCGGGCTCATCATTTCTGAATCTCAGCCTTCCTATCTGTAAAATAGGAATAGCAAATACCTCCAAGCCACTCACAGAAAATG
>NW_005336040.1:0-327 GCF_000412655.1 Myotis brandtii | reverse complement strand
TGTGGGAGGCAACTGATTGATGTTTCTCTCTTACATCGAGGTCTCTCTCTCTCTCTCTCTTTCTCTCTCTCTCTCTCTATCTCTCTCTCCCTCCCTTCATCTCTCTCTCTAAAAATCAATAAAAAAAATATCTTCAGGTTAGGATTAAAAAATTTTTATCATGAAATATTTATTTTATTTTTAAATCTTTATTACTAAAGTATTACATATGTCCCCTTTTTTCTCCCATTGACCTGTTTTTAGCCCCTTCCTCCCACTGCCCCTTCCTCCCTCTCCTCATCCCCTGCAATCAGGCCTCCACCACCCTATTGTCTGTGCCCATGGGTT
>NW_005336039.1:0-522 GCF_000412655.1 Myotis brandtii | reverse complement strand
AACCAGCTCTATGTCCATATATCCAGATGAGCCAATTCAGTGAGTATCCTTCTAGGGCTGCTTTACACCCTAAAGAAAGTGTTTCTGAGGCAGCTCCACAAAGACTTTTAGTTACCTAAGAATTCTTGAGCAAAGGCCAGTGAGAGCTTACTGGTCGCCACTGAACCAGGACACTTTCCAGGGAATGGAACCCTTTCTCAGGTCCCTCTCTGCAGGTGAACCTGTTTTAGGGTGTTGTGCTCTTCTCCCTGGAGCTCCCCCCACCGGCTTCTCGGCTTCTCGGGGATCAGCTACACTGCTGCACTGATGACTCCTGGAGCCCATCTGTGGATTCAGGGATCTGAACCACTGCTGTCACCCCATTGCCTATTCGGGTTGGGGAGGCAAATGTCCTTTCTCTTTCAGAGCTAAAAAAGCTCAGTCTCTCATTTGACCAGCAAAGGTATTGTTCAGATTCTCAGCTATCTAATTAAAAAGCCAAAATTAAGAGCAGCAACCCATTCCTCCCTCTCCTCCTCCTCC
>NW_005336038.1:0-229 GCF_000412655.1 Myotis brandtii | reverse complement strand
GTGAGCGTCAAATGCTCAGAACCGTGGCACCTGACAAGCAGTCCATACATCTAATTTCATGCTCTTATTTATTAAAACCATAGATATTTATGTTGCTTTGTAGACAACACTTCAAATGTAATTCAACATTAAAATAAAAACAAAATCAGCCCATCATGACATACCAACAATTTAATATGTTCCTTTCCACACTTTTCCCAACTATGTATATAGACACTTTTTAGAGATA
>NW_005336037.1:0-292 GCF_000412655.1 Myotis brandtii | reverse complement strand
GCAGAGCACCTACTTCAAACCCCGTGATTGAAACTATATATATATATCACCCTAGGATATGTTTATTGATTTGAGAGAAAGAGAAGAGAGAAAGAGAGCAAGAGAAACATCAAAGTAAGAGAGAAACATCAATTGGTTGCCTCCCATAAGAACCCCGACTGGGAATTGAACCTGCAACCTAGGTATGTACCCTGACCAGAAATGAAACCTGCAACCTTTTAGTGTATAGTGCTTAATATATTTTGCTACTAGTAGTTTCTCTTATGTGAACTCTCTACTCCTATTTTTAGTC
>NW_005336036.1:0-241 GCF_000412655.1 Myotis brandtii | reverse complement strand
TCTATCCACTGAGCCAAACTGGTTTCGGCAAGATAAACACATTCTTATCTTTGTCAGAACATGGGAAGAAGTGGCTGCTATAGAGGGGAGTAGAAGAAGACAGCTATCATTGTAGTGAATTCTTATAGGTGGAACATGGACTCATATGACAGGAGCCCCAGACACAAGAGAATCTGCAAACTCTTTTCTACTGGTCTCCAGTGAGTGCTCAAAAGGAAGATTGTAGACTGGGCAGGGGAGT
>NW_005336035.1:0-313 GCF_000412655.1 Myotis brandtii | reverse complement strand
CTGCCTATCTGCTCTCCCCTCCTGGCCTGATCACTCTGCCTAACTGCTTCCATATGCCTTCTCCCTTCTGCCTTTTTGTGCACGGCGCCAGCCTTCTCACCTTTTCCCTTTTGCCTTCTCCCGTGATGCCAGCCTTCTCACCTTCTCCCTTCTGCCTTCTCCCGTGGCATTGCCCACCCTCCAGTCGCCTCAGGCTGGTCACGCATTCTCCTGGTGCCTCCCCACTTCTGCCTAGATGTTAGCTATTATCATCATTTTGTTCTGAAGATGCCCTGTGGCACGCGTAGGAGCTAATAAAGAGCTAATATGCTAA
>NW_005336034.1:0-741 GCF_000412655.1 Myotis brandtii | reverse complement strand
TTTTTAAAGGGTAGAAATGGACTGTTATACAGTCAATTGAGTGTTCTATAAATATCTGATAGGTCAAGTTGATTGACAGTGCTGTTAAAGTTATCTGTATCATTATTGGTTTTCTGCCTGCTCAAGGTGTAGATTACTGAGGGATGGGTGTTGAAATATCCAACTTTAATTGTTGATTTGTCCATTTCTCCTTTTAATTCTATCAGTTTTTCCTCATGTGTTTTGATTCTCTGTTGTTAGTTGCATGCATGTTTAGGATTGTTATGTCTCCTTGGAGAATTTACCCATTTATCATTAATGACCCTCTTTAATCCTGACTGTCTTGTTTGTTCTGAAATCTACCTTGTCTGAAATAAATGTAACTACTACAGCTTTCTTTAGATTAGTGTTTGTATGATTTACCATTGTTCATCTCTTCTCTTCTAATTTATCTGAGACATTATATTTACAGTGAATTTCTTATAGACAACACATATTTGTGTCTGTTTTTGTATACAACCTGAAAATATTTTGGTTGATTTCAAAGTGGAAGGGGAGGGAGAGAGACAGAGAGAGAGACATCAATGATTAGAGAGAGAATCATTGATCAGCTGGCTGCCTCCTGCAGGCCCGACACTAGGGACCAAGCCTATAACCTGGGCATGTGCCCTGGTCTGGAATCCAACTGTGATCTGGTTCATAGGTTTGTATTAAACCACTAAGCAACACTGGTCAGGCTGAAAAGATTTTTAACTGGTATGG
>NW_005336033.1:0-240 GCF_000412655.1 Myotis brandtii | reverse complement strand
GCACGGCCGGCGGGTGATCCGGGGAACCTCGGGGGGAAGTAGGGGCCGCGGCCGCGGGCTGCCGGCCGCAGTCATTGCCGCGGAAGGAGGCGTCTCAGTCCGGACTTATGCATCGGCCGTGGAGTTAGGTCACGGGCAGCTGTAGCTCATCGCTCATCGGCAGCTCACTCTTCCGTGATCATAGAAATATCGTCTGTGTCGCGGGGCTCTTGAGAAGCGCTAATAAAATAATGCGAGTGT
>NW_005336032.1:0-255 GCF_000412655.1 Myotis brandtii | reverse complement strand
GGGACTTGTTTGTGGCTTTGCCAACAGGTCAGTCCGACTATGTAGCCGCTCCCTACATAGTCCTAGGAATGGGATTACTGGGTCAAATGGGAGTTCCATTTTTAACTTTTTAAGGAAAGTCCGTACTGTCTTCCACAGTGGTTGCACCAGTCTGCATTCCCACTAGCAGTGCACAAGTGTTCCTTTTTCTCTAGATACTCACCAGCACTTGTCGTTTTTTGATTTGTTGGTGATAGCCATTCTGACAGGTATGAG
>NW_005336031.1:0-294 GCF_000412655.1 Myotis brandtii | reverse complement strand
AACATGCCTGAGGGATGTCAGTGTAACTTGTAACTTCCCTCTTTCCCCTTTTTTCCAGATCCCCTAGGGCACAACTAATGGCACCAGGGCAGAAACCACAAATTCCTCATTGCTATTGTTAGTGCTAGTGTCAATTGTCTACTGTTAACTATCCTGTACCCACCTATATAAAAGAAGCATGTGTCTATCATTTTACTTTTTATCCGATCCTAGAGGTTTGTTGCCTGTGCTCCCCTCCCAATCCCCTCCCTTGCTTTGCTTTCTCCGCCTCCCTAATCTATCACCAATGGATTT
>NW_005336030.1:0-778 GCF_000412655.1 Myotis brandtii | reverse complement strand
CATGTGTGTGCCCAGGCATGTATGTGTTTTAATGGGCATGTCCAACATAAATTAAATTATGATTCTTATCAGGTCATTCAGATGGTTTCTGAATTTGGCTGTTGAACTATTTAGTCACAGTTTGAGTAAATATTCTGACTCCTTTTGGTAAACTTTCTTTCTCTCCTGTTTATTGATCTTTAACAATTCTAAGTATTTATTTCCCAAACATTCAGTTTCATGTCAGACTAGTGAACACTATGACCAGAAGAGCCACCACATTTTAAAATATTGCCCTAAAATCTTACTCTTTCATAGGGCACAGACCAAATCAATCAAATAAAGAATAATTGTTAGTCCTTAGCAAAGGATATGGTTTCTCTTAATTCTGTGCTAACCATCATCTGGCTGGGAGAGAGAGGCAGAACCTGACACAAAGCAAAGAAATAGCTTTGGCTAAGGAGGTGGAGGCATTTGGGACACTGTGGGGTGGCTAACTTACCTGGCCAACCCTTGCTTACAGTTTACTACTTCATCCCAGAGTCTCCTCTGTCTCTCCAGAGAGGTGAGCTCTCCTCCTCATGTGTTACCATAGCAACCTGTCCACATGTCCTTATATGCACACGTGTCTTGCTTGTAACGTGTACCTGTCAGATTATAAATCCCATGAAGGCAAAGACCTTGCCAATCTGGTTCATTGCTTTTGGCCCCAACACTTAGGACAATATCTGACCCTTTGTCAGCAAATATTTGTTGAATGAATGAATTAATTAATTAAAATGCAAACTGCCTGGCCCTA
>NW_005336029.1:0-211 GCF_000412655.1 Myotis brandtii | reverse complement strand
CCCCTGCGACCTGGACTTGGTCACTCTCTGCCTTCGGACTCACAGGCTGGTCTGAGCCCGGCTGGTGTAGCTCAGTGGTTGAGCGTCGACCTATGGTCCAGGAGGTCAGGGTTCGATTCCCGACCAGGGCACAGGCCCGGGTTGCTGGCTCGATCCCCAGCGTGGGGCGTGCACGAGGCAGCCGATCCATGATTCCCTCTCATCATGGATG
>NW_005336028.1:0-253 GCF_000412655.1 Myotis brandtii | reverse complement strand
TCATTTCCATTGTTGTGTTGTATGCTCATTTTCCACTTTGCAAGTGAATTTTTAAATTTTTACATTTAAAATCGTGCTGCAGCGAATATCCTTCCTTCAATGCGTCTCCTCCTTGCTGTGGGCTGGCGTGACCTCTGGCCCCTGCTCCTCACACTGGGGACAGCCCACTCCTTCTGGCCCAGGACCCGGTGAGTGCAGAAACTGAGAACAGGATCAGGAAACTGTAAAAGCAACGCAGCTGAGTACTTTTATG
>NW_005336027.1:0-550 GCF_000412655.1 Myotis brandtii | reverse complement strand
CAGAGCCCAAAGGTGTGTTTCCTGTAAATTGATAAGATTCAGGTTACATGGCGATAATATATTAAAAGTGATACTGTCTCATCTTTTGTTGTTTTAATAGAATGGATTTATAATTTAAAAAATACTCTCAAAGAATGGACATTTGGATAGTTTCTTGTCTTAAAACCTCTTTTAAACATATGTCCTTTGGTGAAAAGAAGGAAATACTCAAGATTTGCTTATGTTTTCATCTTCCTTGTTCAATCCTGTTGAATCCTGTTGAAGTGCTAATTTTTTTTTTAAATCATCACCTGAGGACATTCTTTCCATTGATTTTTAGAGAGAGTAGGAGGGGCAGAGGCGGAGAGAGAGAGAAACATCGATGTGAGAGAGACATACCGATTGCCTCCTGCACTTACCTTGACTAGGGCTGGGGATCTAACCCATGACCCAGGTAGGTGCCCTTGACAGGGAATTGAACCCGTGACCCTTCAGTGCACAGGCCAACACTGCAACCACTGAGTTACGTCAGCCAGGGTGAAGTGCTAAATATGTTTGATTTCTTTTGTCC
>NW_005336026.1:0-218 GCF_000412655.1 Myotis brandtii | reverse complement strand
GAGCATAATGGCTTGGGTCAATTTCTTGGTTCTCTGTGCTGTTCCATTGATCTATATGTTCTTATGCCAGTACCAGGCAGTTTTGAGAACAGTGGCTTTGTAATATAGCTTGAAATCTGGTATTGTGATACCTTCATCTTTGTTCTTCTTTTTCAGGATTGCTATGGCTATTTGGAGTCTTTTTGTATTCCATATAAATTTTTGGAGCATTTGTTCTA
>NW_005336025.1:0-744 GCF_000412655.1 Myotis brandtii | reverse complement strand
AATGTAAGCATCAAAAAGAACAATCCTTGCCCTGGCCGGTTTGGCTCAATGGATAGAATGTCGCCCTGTGGACTCAAGGGTCCCAGGTTGGATTCCTGTCAAGGACACATGCCTGGGTTGCAGGCTTGATCCCTATTGGGGGGCATGCAGGAGGCAACCAATCAATGCTTCTCTCTCATCATTGATGTTTCTATCTCTCCCTTCCTCTGAAATCAATAAGAATTTATTTTAAACAATTTTTTAACAGAGCAATGAGTTAAACTATATCAAAGAAGTTAAAATGCTTGAATCTATAATGATAACTGCATTGGTTATGTTGGCAATTGCTAGAATACCAAATTAGTATTATTCTGAAAACTGGTACATAAACTGGAAGCATGGCATTTATCTGGACTTTCCTGTACAACCTATCTTTTGGGGAGACCAACTCACTGATGACCTAAAGTTCTTATTTATAGAATAATTCCAACCAATAAATACAGGCAGAATTATTGTGCTAGAATACCGTTTTTGCAACCCTAATAAAATAGTAACCCTAACAATGATCATCAATAGCTTCCAAATCCATTGACAAGAAATGTCTTACTGTGCTCACTTCGGCAGCACATACACTAAAACTGGAATGATACAGAGATTAGCATGGCCTCTGCACAAGGATGACACAAAATTCATGAAGCGTTCCATATTTTTTTAAAAAGAAAAGAAAGAAATGTCTTACTGAGTGGTTCAAACTGACATCCCCTG
>NW_005336024.1:0-232 GCF_000412655.1 Myotis brandtii | reverse complement strand
ATTGATTTCAGAGAGGAAGGAAGAGGGGGAGAAAGAGAGAAAAACATGATGAGAGAGAAACACTGATCTGCTGCCTCCTGTACACCCACTACCAGGTTTCAAGCCCGCAACCTGGGCATGTGCCCTGACTGGGAATCTAACCACAATCTCCTGGTTCATAGATCAATGTCAAACCACTGAGAAACACTGGCTGGGCTCAAAGAGTATTTTTAGATGGCTCTTTTGGAAGTGG
>NW_005336023.1:0-488 GCF_000412655.1 Myotis brandtii | reverse complement strand
AACCAGGAGGTCACGGTTCGATTCCCGGTCAGGACATGTGGCCGGGTTGCAGGCTTGATCCCCAATAGGGGGCGCTCAACCTCTGAGCCACAGGGGCTGGGCTCTGGTTGTATTTTAAAAGGTTTGCTGGTGGATTGGCTGTTTGGTTGAGACAGACCCCGGAGTTCTGAGCCTGAAGATAGAAAGGCGGGGCTGCCCTTAAAGGGGAAGAGGGAAATGCAGCACCATCGCGTCGGAGGGAAGAGCAGGAATTGGGTTCTGGACAAAGTGTCAAGTATGTGTTAGTGACCCACACGCAGGTACCATGCAGGGAGTAGGCCATCGGGGCGGTCCAGGCTGAGAGAGGGGTCTAGCGCTGCCTCAGAGACGGGACTGAAGGACGTGTGGTTAGCTGATGTCACCTGCAGGGCGATTAAATATAAAAGCCTCCAGTGCCGAGACCTGGGAGAAAGGAGGTGCTGATGCCCCCCCCCCCCCCCCCCCCCCCC
>NW_005336022.1:0-250 GCF_000412655.1 Myotis brandtii | reverse complement strand
ACCTGAAGCCTATATATTCATGTTGACCAAAGTCACCCCAATCAATTCTAATAAATAAAAAATAATAATTAAAAAATTTACTTACATAGTCATACTTTTGAAATTTATGCATTAAAATATATGCAAAAAATAATAAGCTAGACTCTAAATATGGTAGTAAAGTCCAAAAACAAAAAAAGGAAAATATCTCATTTTATGAGTTTCACTTAAATGCAGGAAAAATACCATTCAAGAGAAAATAGTTAGTATT
>NW_005336021.1:0-216 GCF_000412655.1 Myotis brandtii | reverse complement strand
CTGAAATCAATAAAAACATATTTTTAAAAAATAGCTCCAGCAAAATGTGCTGGACTGAGTCTCCATGACTGAACTTGCACTATGTGCCTAGTTATGAACCAGTCACTCTGGCCATGGGGGTGGAATACTTTTATTGGCCAAACCTGAGACTTGTATCTGGCTAGAAGGCAAGGGGTGGGGTTAAACCCGTGGTCGGCAAACTGCGGCTCGCGAGCC
>NW_005336020.1:0-206 GCF_000412655.1 Myotis brandtii | reverse complement strand
CGATTCTATTCCCACTCAGGGCACGTTCCCAGCTTGCTGGGCTCCATCCCCAGCAGGGGGCGTGTAGGAGGCAGCTGACCCATGTTCTGCTCTCACTTGGCTGTTTCTCTTTCTCTCCCCCTCTCCCTTCCTTTCTCTCTAAAAACCAATAAAACTATTTTTTTTTTAAAAATGAATACATGCATGCCCCTTAAAAGATGATGGAA
>NW_005336019.1:0-957 GCF_000412655.1 Myotis brandtii | reverse complement strand
GGATCAGGCCCTGCAGGCACCAGGGAAGGGTTCCAGGCAGGAACAGGCCCTGCAGGCACCAGGGAAGGTGCTCCAGGTGGGAAAAGGCCCTGTAGGCACCAGGGAAGGTGCTCCAGGTGGGAACAGGTCCTGCAGGCACCAGGGAAGGTGCTCCAGGTGGGATCAGGCCCTGTAGGCACCTGGGAAGGTCCTCCTGGTAGGAAAAGGCCCTGTAGGCACCTGGGAAGGTGCTCCTGGTGGGAACAAGCCCTGCAGGCACCGGGGAAGGGTTCCAGGTGGAAACAGGCCCTGCAGGAACCTGGGAAGGGTTCCAGGCAGGATCGGGCCCTGAAGTCACCTGGAAAAGGTTCCAGGTGGGAACAGGCCCTGCAGGCACCTGGAAAAGTTTCCAGGTGGGAACAAGCCCTGTAGGCACCTGGGAAGGTCCTCCTGGTAGGAAAAGGCCCTGCAGGCACCTGAGAAGGTGCTCCTGTTGGGAACAGGCCCTGAAGGCATCAGGGAAGGGTTCCAGGAGGGATCGGGCCCTGAAGGCACCAGGGAAGGGTTCCAGGAGGGAACAGGCCCTGCAGGCACCAGGGAATGTGCTCCAGGTGGGAACAGGCCCTGTAGGCACCAGGGAAGGGTTCCAGGTGGGATCGGGCCCTGCAGGCACCAGGGAAGGGTTCCAGGTGGGACCTGCAGGCACCTGGGAAGGGTTCCAGGTGGGACCTGCAGGCACCGGGAAGGGTTTCAGGTGGAGGAATCAGGAAGTGCTCTACCTGAAAGGAGCCTGGCCCATTTGAACCAGCTGTGTTAGGTGAGCCCTTCTCCCAGGAATGTGAGGTCGCGGGCGCGTCTTGTTCAGTGCGGTACCCTCAGTGTTAATCCGTACCTGGCACACTTGGACATGGTACAAACGCCTGGTAAGCGAGTGAACTTTTCTCTCCATTGGGATGTAACAGGCACATGCCCAAACCA
>NW_005336018.1:0-273 GCF_000412655.1 Myotis brandtii | reverse complement strand
ATAGGATAGAGGCCTGGTGCATGGGTGGGGTCTGGCTAGCCTGCCCCGAAGGTGGCCCCATATCAGGGTGGGGGGTTCCTGCGGGGGGTGGGGTGGCTGGCTGTGGGGTTTGCAGCTCGGTCCTGCCCCCGATCAGGGTGGGGGTCCCCACTGGGAATGGGGCTGGCCTGGGCAAGGGGCTGCAGGTGGTTTGCAGGCTGGCCACACCCCTAGCTTTATCAGGAAGGATGTCTGGAATGATGTCCAGTCTATCTTGTCTAATTAGCATATTAC
>NW_005336017.1:0-334 GCF_000412655.1 Myotis brandtii | reverse complement strand
GCCTGGAAGAGGCCTGGCCTTTGCTCGTGGAGGTGGCTATAGGAAGGGTTGTGGCTTGTGCGGTACTGTGAATGGGTGGAAGGAGGGTGGTCTGAATGGGATGGAAAGGTGTAGCCACAGGTGCAGTGGGCGCAGCTCCTAACAAGGTGGACCGAGGAGCTGGTAGATATTGGAGGTGTGCACGTGTTGTACATTGCTGAATGGCTCACTTCAGCTGGGCACAGTTTCCTGCAGTCGCCCAGTATGTCTCAGCGAGGCAATTTTGCATAAACAAATGGGAAATTCCTGTCCTACTCGAATGATTCCCTCATATGTGAGTTGTGTTGGAACAAAT
>NW_005336016.1:0-336 GCF_000412655.1 Myotis brandtii | reverse complement strand
GCGAGTGCATTTTCTTTTGTAAGTAAATGCCCTGCTATCTTGAAAAGGAAGCAGTAGTTCCATTGTGTTTGGAAAGGATTGGGGAAAATAGAAATGGGTCATTCCTGGTTATCCTTCGTTAGAGTGACATCTCTGCTGCTTGTCTTAGCACATGCTGCTTTAACCAAGCATCATAGCTGGGTGGCTTAAACAACATATTTCTGGAGTCTGGAAGGTCAAGATCAAGGTGCTGGCAGATTCAGTGTCTGGAGAGAGCCTACTTCCTGGTTTTCAGATGGCCATCTTTTTGTTATGTCACACCTGGCTTTTCCTCAATGTGTGTGTGTGTCGGTGGGG
>NW_005336015.1:0-389 GCF_000412655.1 Myotis brandtii | reverse complement strand
TGAGTGCTGACTCACGAACCAGGAGGTCACGGTTTGACTCTCGGTCAGGGCACATGCCCGGGTTTCGGGCTCGGTCCCCAGTGGCGGGATCATCCTTGATGAGTCCATCGCTCTCTCCCTCTCGCTTTCTCTCTCTACAACCAACAGTCCCCCCAGATTTCATCATGCTCTTCTGGAGAGCCGCTGACAAATGCTGACCAGACATTCGCCCCAGATCCAGCCACCCACTCCTTAACACTGGCCAGACTTCTCACTCCACTGTGAGTTCCTCCTTCTTGGAACTCATAGTTTGCCTGTTTTTTTGTTTTTGTTTTTTTATCAATCAGAATGAATAAATAAGTGACTTTTACCCGTGTTGCCCCATTAGCTGAACAGCTAATAACAGAGAA
>NW_005336014.1:0-698 GCF_000412655.1 Myotis brandtii | reverse complement strand
TCCTCTCCCTTCCTCTCGCTCTCAAAATCAATAAAAACATATCTTTTTAAAAGGCATCTTGAGTCGCTTGCACCTGGTGAATCCATCACTGCATTCTGGCAGGATTTGTAAACACGGAGAAAGGTGATTACAGCTCAATCCGTTGAGCTGAGGTCGCCCACCCGCACACACGTTTTTGATGATCAATGCTGACTGAGACCAGAAGGAGCCTGGGTGAGTGAAATCCTCTGCTACCCACAAATGCTATTTTCCTTGCTGTGGTGGTTTTTCCTGTGTCGATTAGGCTGAACTGCATGGTGTGGAAATCTCGTTGCTATTGGTTCCTGGCCAGGCTAGACCACTAGAGAGATTCTTACAGGAGACTTGGGGGGAGTAAGTGAAGGGGCAGCCACCGGTAGCTCACATACCCGCCACTCCTCCCCCCTGCTCACCTCGTTAGCAGGTGCAGGGCCTGCAGCTGCTGCACCCGCTCCTGGGTCCTCCCTCAGTGCCTCCCACCCCTGGGTGCATGTTGGCTCAGTAAAGAATCTGACAAGTCCTGTTTAATTTCGCTTAGACACTTTATTACATGCAGTATTTCCCGAGGGGAGAGTGTGATTTGTGAAATGAGTTTAGGACGCTCTGATGTAGACGTTAGAATGCTTATCATAAGAATAAGTGCCGCCCTAACCGGTTTAGCTCAGTGGATAAAGCTTCGG
>NW_005336013.1:0-664 GCF_000412655.1 Myotis brandtii | reverse complement strand
ATTGGGCACCAAATGTGGGACAGATGCTGTGCTGGGTGCAGGTGATACATGTCTTCTCTCTACACCCATTCTCTTGGAGAGCTTGCCATTCTTAGGGCTGTCATAGCATCTATATGGTGACTTTTTCTGATTGTGCCAAATTTCTATCTGCAAACCAAACTTTCCCCTCAGTTCCAGATTTGTATATCTAACTCCCCACTTGACATACTATTTGGATGTCTAATAGGCATTTCAATTTACATGACCCAAACCAAATTCCTCCTTGCCTTGTATCTTCCCTTCCCCCTCACACGCATCCAACATCTATCTGTTTCCTCTTGGTAACAACAACTCCATCCTTCCAGTTGTTTAGGCCAAACACTTTGTCTTCACCCTTTGTTTGCCTCTTTCTATGACATATCACATTCAATCCATTAGCAAAGCATATACAGATTTCACCTCCATTACGACCTCCCTGTTCCAAGCCACCTTAATCTCTCAACTAGATTAGTACAATGGTCTCCTAAAGTGTCTCCCACCCTTGCCTCCCTTGGTCATTTTCAATATAGCATTCAGAATGATTGCTTTTAAAATATCATATCATTTAAAATTATATTACTTTAAATTGGAGTTAGGCCATGCCATTCCTCTGCTCAACATCCTCCAGAGGTTTCCCATCTCACTC
>NW_005336012.1:0-266 GCF_000412655.1 Myotis brandtii | reverse complement strand
TGGAACCTGGATTCTTTGTCTGCCGGAATCAAAGAATAAATCCACGAACAAAAAGTGGTATAGCAAAGGTGTAAATTTATTTCAGAACAAGTACAGAATCCCGTGTGGGAAGAGGGAAGAGTCCCACAGAATGGACCCCCATGTAGGGAGGGGGAAAGAATCCCACTGAGTTCTTTTTCCCTATGGCTTATATAGGCTGCAGATCCTGGTGCCTTGATATCCCCTTATTGGTCAGTATTCCCCTTCGAGTTGGTTACTATAGTAAC
>NW_005336011.1:0-785 GCF_000412655.1 Myotis brandtii | reverse complement strand
CTTCTGTGTACACCCTGCTGCAATGTTTTTTGAAAATGTTCAGGACTTCAAGGAGCAAGCTGCAGGTTCCGGGAAACCTTAGGTTGCATTTGGCTAATTTATTTTGTCTTTGTTCTTTGTTGTCTTTGTCTTTGTCAAATGGGATAGGGTCAGTCATCTTTGTCGACCCCCGATCAGTCAGGCCCACTCCGGGAGAGTGGAAGGGGAGCTTGATCACCTCCCGGGCAGCTATAGAGCTCCCTCGGGAATTAGGAAATTGTTAGGAATTGGGTGGATTGTTTAAACTCTGAGTGAATGTCTGGTGAAAGTGTGTGAGTGTGGAGGGAGGGGGCCTGCCCTCTCCTCTCCTTTATGTGGCTCCACGACTTCGGTTACGGAGTCTGAGTGGGTCCCAACCTGTGGTTCCGTGATTCGTCATATGGCATAATGGTGACTCACCCCCATGTGGAGGTGACCAGGCCCGGGGTTTATACGGGTGCACCTTAGCTACGACGAATGTAAGCTCCCAAGGGACGCGGCCAGGCGGGCATCTGAGTGAGGATCTGTGAAAACAGGTCACCCCCTCCCTTGTCTGTCTCTCGCCACTGATCATCATGGGGTCGGGACAAAGTTTGTTTATGTGGGACTAGCCAATTTACTACAGAGATGGAGGAAAAAAAGTGTAAATCATTACTGGTCTGTGTGAAGTAAGAGCTATTTTGATTTATTCTGCTTTTTGTTGATACGCTTGGCTGAACGTTTGGGCTGTCCCCTTAGCAGTCTGCAAGTAGTCTCTCGGCAGCTGT
>NW_005336010.1:0-210 GCF_000412655.1 Myotis brandtii | reverse complement strand
AATATGTTTATTGCATGTAATATTACTATATGTAAGACCATTTTTCTTAAATAATTTGTTTATTGCATGTAACATCATATTTAAAATAGTTTTTCTTGAAATATTAAGGTTTATTGCATGTGACTTTATATTTAAAATCGTTCTTTTTGAAATCAAAAAAATTGGAAATAAATAAATAAATAAATAAAGGCCAACCAGTATGGCTTGGTG
>NW_005336009.1:0-263 GCF_000412655.1 Myotis brandtii | reverse complement strand
GAGAGAGAGAATCAGAAACATCAATGATGAGAGAGAACCACCATTCATCAACTGCCTCCTGCACACCCCACACTGGGGTTGAGCTCCCAACCCAATCATATGCCCTGACCAAGAATCAAACCGTGACCTTCTGGGTCATAGGTCAACACTCAACCACTGAGCCAGGCAGGCTGGTCAGGAATTGGGGTTTTAGGAAGTAATGAATAATGACTGCAATGGTTTCATGTTTTACTTAGAATAATATTTGCATATATTATTTGACT
>NW_005336008.1:0-205 GCF_000412655.1 Myotis brandtii | reverse complement strand
AGCCCAGCGTAAGTAGAAGAAAGGAAATAATAAAGATCAGATTGAAAATAAATGACATAGAGACAAAAAATACAAAAGATCAATAAAACCAAGAGCTGGTTCTTTGAAAGGATAAAGTCTAGCTAGGCTCACCAAGAAACAAAGAAAAAGGACCCAAATAAGTAAAAGCAGAAATGAAAGAGGTGAAGTAACAATTGACTCCACA
>NW_005336007.1:0-280 GCF_000412655.1 Myotis brandtii | reverse complement strand
CACATGGTATCAGAATAAGCCAAAGGAAAATGGTTTGCAAAAATGAAAATATCCCAAGTCTAGTTTACAGAAAGGATCCCTTTATTAACCTTTGGCCGAAGATATGCTTGTACATTTCCAGAAAACTCCTCCAAGCCTGTGTGGATTCCTGCAACAATGGATCCGAGAGAGGAAATGACCAGACTACTCCAGCCACAGATGGCAGTGGTCCTAAGCAACATGCTGACAAGACAGAGGAAAAATAGTCCAGAGATGGGGGATGGTAAAGATGCCTTGCCAT
>NW_005336006.1:0-925 GCF_000412655.1 Myotis brandtii | reverse complement strand
AAAGCCATCCAGTACCCTTTTATCTCTTTGTTGTATATGTATATTTTTTTATTTTGGATTTCCACTTGGGTCAAATGGTGAACCTTTGTTTCAGTTTTGTTTCATTGTTTCTTTTCCCTGTATCCGGGTCTCTTTTTGCTTCTCATTCATCCTCTCTCTCTCTCTCTCTCTCCCCTCCTCTCTTCTCTAGATATAATTTAGGGTGATCCTCATCTTCTCTATGCTGCGTGGCTTTGTAATTTTCTACCTCCACAAAGCCACAAATCAGTATTGTCAGGTTTAGGAACCTGCCCATGGCAATGAGTACTTTATAGGATTTAAAGCCCTCAGGCCTCTATTGGGTTTGAATTAGCCTCTTTGCTGTGCCACGGGTGCACCCAGGCTGTCTTTGGCATCATCCTGAGGATTGGGATCTTTGTTGTGACAGACAGGCAGCAGCAGTAGCAGCAGGGTATTAAGAGTCCTGGTGAACCACCTGCAATTGCGAGTATGGGTCTCAAAATGCCACCCAGTATGGGTTTCTCTTCTCTCTCTCTTTCTTTAGCTTCTAAGGGACTGCTCTCCAAGAGAAGTCACCCAATGGGCTGATATCTCCCACATGGCATAGTTTTTTCCTCTGAACACTCCATAGACCAGAGTACAATATCTGATTGACTCACACAACCGATTGGTCACAGAATAGTTTTCCAGTGAGCCTAGCATCAGTCATAGCTTCATTCCAAAACACAGGAGAGAGGTTTTGGCTGAGACAGAGCACCCAGGTTCACTTTAAGGAAGTGAATCCAATGTCATAGTCTTGTACCAAAATGCCAAGGCATTTTTAAAATTGGGGACTCAGGTTGGCTAAATGTATAAGTGATGCTTGATAGAACTTCCCATCATCCCAATGAAGGACACAATCCGAAGCCTGATCTTGGTCTGCTTC
>NW_005336005.1:0-315 GCF_000412655.1 Myotis brandtii | reverse complement strand
GATTCTCTGCTTTTAAGAATTCCTGTGATTAGATTGAGTCCACCTGGATAATTCAGGCTATCTCCCCATCTCAAAGTGTTAGCTAATTAACAACCTAAATTGGATCTGCAACCTTATTTTGGTTTCACTGCAGCACGTGTGCGTGTGTGTGTATGTGTGTGTGTGTGTGTGTGTGTGTGTGTACCCAATCAAGATAATACATATATCCATTATAAGTTTTCTTGTGCTCTTTTCTTTAATCTTTATTGTTGAAAGTATTACATATGCCCTCTTTTATCCCTATTGACCTCTTTTAGCCTGCACCCAACCCCTCCC
>NW_005336004.1:0-234 GCF_000412655.1 Myotis brandtii | reverse complement strand
CTTGCGAGCCCACTTGGGTGCCAGAGCCTGCGCTCGGGGCTTCCCCGTGAACTTTGGGCTCAGAAGGTGACCCCGCCTGAGAGACGAGAAATTGGAGGTGTCCGGGGTGGAGGGCGTGTCATGGGGCGATGGTGTGGCCGGGGTCCGGTTGCAGGGAGAGGGGCTTCCTCCCCATGTCCCCCGTGATCTGCCCCTGAGCCCCCTGCACTGGCGCCCGGGGCCCGCGCCGCCTCC
>NW_005336003.1:0-260 GCF_000412655.1 Myotis brandtii | reverse complement strand
GGAGCCACAGGCAGCTGTATTCAGACCAGGGACCTTGCGGGTGGGGAGTCATTTCCTAAATGCCTTGAAAGGATTCTACCTGGGATGGAGAATACAGAATGTCGGTTAGGTCAGGGATCTGTGATAAGAGAAAGAGCACAGGCTGCTTTCCAGGCCCTGAAGAAAGAAGGGTTGGGTATTGCTGTTTTTTTGTGGCAATGAAATCAGAGTCGTCTGCCCCCTTACTGTTAGGAGTTTCCTGTCCCCCTTTCCTGATTGTA
>NW_005336002.1:0-252 GCF_000412655.1 Myotis brandtii | reverse complement strand
GGGGGGAAGAGGTCAACCAATGAACTCATATGTGTATATGCATCACACATGGACACAGACAACAGGGGGATCAGGGCCTGGGGTGGGGATGGGGACGGGCTGGGTGAGGTCAATGGGGAAAAGAGGGGACATATGTAATATTTTCAACAATAAAGATTAAAAAGAAAGAAATGTATACTTGAAACCTATATGACCCTATTAGCCAATGTCACCCCGATAAATTTAATAAAAAAATATATAAAATAATTTTTT
>NW_005336001.1:0-815 GCF_000412655.1 Myotis brandtii | reverse complement strand
CTGGTGAGGAGGCACTCCCCAGGGTCAGGCCTCCCCCATATGCTCCTCCACCCACCAGTCCGACAGTGGCAAAAGACCCCGATCCGGAACCACTGCCTCCTCCACAGCTGGTTTCCTTTCCTCCAGAAACACCAGTCCAGGGCCCGGCTCCATTCTCCCCTCCTTGCACAAGGTGGGGGACGGCATGTGGAGGCAGGGAAGGGGAGGGCTGGCGGGGCCCTGCAACATCCGCTGGTCCCGCGGCTCCTGTGTTGTCACTGCAGCGGGCAGGCCCTCCAGACCTGGGTCCAGACAGGCAGCATTTTGTGGTCTGTGTCCTCTTTTCTACCGGTGGCCTGTGCAGTTGGAAGGGCTGGGGTCCTTCTTTTTCCAGAACCCACAGGGGTTAATCTCTCTTTTGGAGTCTGTGTTTTTTATGATTGTCAGCAGCTGCTGCAAACGCTTTACACTTCAAAAGAGAGAGAGAGGGTCAGGGCGGAAGGGAGGAAACTTGCTCTGGGTCCGGATAGACAGCCTACATCTGACCAAGACAGATTAGAGGCTGTGTTTCCCTTCAGGCAACACAACTGTAACCCCAATAGTGACATGGGAAAGGAGGCTCTCGATCGGTACCACCAGACTCTATTGAGGGGCATCCGAGCTGCTGCTCAGAAACCCACAAACCTCTCTAAAGGTGACAGAGATAGTCCAGGGGCCTAACTAGAGCCCGGCAGCTTTCCTCGAGAAGCTGTGCGAGGCCTATTGGGTATATACCCCCATTGACCCTGATGCCCCGGATAATCGGAGGGCTGTCAATGTTGCATTTGCTTCCCAGT
>NW_005336000.1:0-219 GCF_000412655.1 Myotis brandtii | reverse complement strand
TTCACAGAACTTTCTAATATATTAAAGGAATGATTACAGATATTTATTATTATATCTTTGTATTTGTTATTTTATGACGTCTCCACTAACTTTTTAGGATGTAAATCTTAAGAGAGCAGCCAAGATTGGCGATCTTCTTGTCTAAACTCATTATTGAGCAGACTCTACCAGGTGTGAGACCTCAGCCTTTGAAAACTTACCTTTGAAAACTCTTGTCAC
>NW_005335999.1:0-493 GCF_000412655.1 Myotis brandtii | reverse complement strand
ACTTTCTATGTGGCCAGCACTGTGATGTTTTACATACATCTTTATTCTCTTATCACAACTACCTAAGGATGCAGCAGGCACTATTATCAACACCTCCTTTTAGAAATGAGTCTGCAGGTGACGAATTTTCCCTAGCTCCCTATTAAAAGGTAACGCCCAGCCCTGGTTAGTTTGGTTCAGTGGTTAGAGTGTCAGCCTTTGAACCAAAGGGTCATGGGTTCGATTCTGATCAAGGGTAAACATCTGGGTCCCTAGCTGGGGCAGAGGGAACCAATTGACGGATCTCTCTCACATTAATGTCTCTATCTCTCTCTCTCTCTTCCTCCCTCCCTCCCTTCTACTCTCTAAAAAAAAAAATCAATGAAAAAAACATCCTCAGGTGAGAAATAACAAAATAATAATAATAAAATGAAAGGTAACACCAAGATTCAAATCCTGATCTGGCCCATAGCCCTGTGTTTTTAACCACTAAGCTTCATAAAGTAATTTGTTC
>NW_005335998.1:0-1704 GCF_000412655.1 Myotis brandtii | reverse complement strand
TTTTTTTTTTTTACTCTACAGAAACAACGTCAATTAGATGAACCAATTAAACCAATTTTCCCCCCAAGCTAGATATGTGGAGAAACAAATCAACCATTCTATAAAGAGTGATTCCCTGATATTTTGTGGTAACAACAGGTAATTTTGGATATCAAAGCCATAGGAACATGAATTTTAAGATATGAATTAGAGTATTAGAGTAAATAGATCATTCAAAGAGTTATTGCAATACCATATCAAACTGACTAAAATATTTAATTGTTATTCTGCTGCTTTGGGCACTAGAAAATTCTTGGGTATCCAGGCTATATTTGGACATTGGTTTTTGTGCTATACTATTGATTACATTAATTTCTTCCTTTTTATTTTCACTACCACAACCTTATTTCATACCATTATCATTATTACCCTCCTAACATATTTTTGGTCCAGGTTTTTCATCTCCATTCTATATTTATATCACTGCAGACTAATATTTCTTCTAAATCCTGACACTAATAACAATGTTTTTAAAAGGCTATTTCAAAAGTTTATCAAAACGAATGTGAATTCTTCAGTATGACACTCATGGGATCCTATACCAAACTTTTCTGCTTGTACAAAATTCAACTTCTCTACTGGAAACATGCACTCAAGCTAAATTTGAGCTCATTGATCCAGGAACACATTCTGTGCTTTTGTTTCTTTATGATTTTGCTAAGGCTGTTACATGGGATGCTCAGACGAAAACTAAGCCCATCTTAAGTGCTCTTTAATACAATGTATTTCTATTGGGTTTGACTCTACCAGAAATAATCTCTCTACCCTCTAGGTACTTTCTTTGGGACTTTACAAGTTCTTCCTTGCCACAGATGCCTTTGTATTACGACTTTTAAATCTTCACTCAACAGAAGGGCTCTATCAGCATTTATTAGATTGAATTTGTTGAATCCGTAGTCTAAGCCACTGGTTTGAAATTTGGCTCCACATTGAACTCACTGGGGGAACTTACAAAAATACTGAGACCGGAGTCCCACTGGTGGAGACACTAATTTAAATGGCCTGGCATGAAGTCTGGGTATTGAGACTTTAACAATCTCCATAGGTCATTCAGATATGCAGCACATTTTGAGGACCAAAGCCTCTGCTAATTTTAGAATTACCCTAATGTCTTTTAGAGTTGTGTGTGGGCCACCGTCTCCTATGGCTATTTGGCTGGTGGATGTATGTCCATCCAACTCTGTGAATACATAACTCTTGGAAGCTCTAAAATGTGGCTTCCCCACACAACTCCAACTTTATCTTTAACCGTGAGCAACATTATTAAGAAATGCTTATCTCAGGCTTAAAGGTTGAAAAATACTCCTCCAAACTTCCTTATAATCCTGCTTGCTGGTTTTGGGGAGCACTGATTATTATTATAGTTAAGACTCTAATTATAAAAAAGAAAAGGTCAGTATATAAATCAATTCGTTTAAAACTATGTACATTTTATATCCTACTGTGCTCTCCAAAGAAAGTAAAAGTGACTAAAATATATGATTTAAAAATAGTTTTAAGCATTTTAACTAGAGCATTGTCTTAAATTTCGCATTTAGAAAAGAGCATAGAGAAAAATCTATGCACTTATTTTCATTATAATTGGCATTTGTACCCTTCTATACAGGCACCGTTTGTATTGATTTATTATGAAAAGATGTGGTGCACCATATGAATATAGTACTT
>NW_005335997.1:0-236 GCF_000412655.1 Myotis brandtii | reverse complement strand
GATCATTGATGGAGTCTGGCTGCCAAGCTTCCCAAGGGAGTATGGGCCTTGGCTCCAGGCCTAGCCTCCACCATCAGGGATCAAGATACCATCTGAGGTGTGGGAGGGATTGGCCCCGACATCCAATTGTGGTAGGGATTAAACCAAGTGTATATAGTTTTCAATAAACTCTTCTCCCTTTTATATTAAAAAGGAAGAAAAAAAAGGAAAAATTATATTTCTAAGTCTTGCTTTAA
>NW_005335996.1:0-280 GCF_000412655.1 Myotis brandtii | reverse complement strand
CTTTCTAACAGAACAGATGGCTGGTGACAATGGAATTAGTATTAACATACATCAGAATTTCTGTCCAACAGTAGCAGGTAGGGAAAAATGGTTAGATGCATGGGGAAACATAGAAGGGGCATTTTAAGAAATTAATATACTCCTGAATTTAAGCTTCCTTAGGAGATTGATATAAAATTAGGATAAGACAAGAAGATAGTGGTTTTGCCTACAAGCTATAGAAGATAAAAATCTGGGGGAAGAAACTGGGAAGGACAACAATGGCTAAAGCTGAGGTGTT
>NW_005335995.1:0-232 GCF_000412655.1 Myotis brandtii | reverse complement strand
ATTGTCTAACCACTATGCTGTACACCTGAAACTAATCATAATATATAAAAACCCTGGGTCTGACACAAACAGAGGCTCCACCAACCGGAAGTCAGTCCTGCAGTTAGTGCTGGGTTGCTGTGGCGACCCAGCACTGACTGCTGTGGCTGCAGACTTGGTGACCCAGCACTGACTGCTGAGGGGGCTGCTAATCAAGCCTAGAGAGAGGCCTGAAGAGAGAAGCAGGGTCTGA
>NW_005335994.1:0-203 GCF_000412655.1 Myotis brandtii | reverse complement strand
CCCAAGATTACTTACCCTACTGATTGTATCTAAAATATAAACGTTACCTCAAACTGCTGTTACAATAAAAGCCTGAAGAGGCAGGCGATCAATGCTGTCTGGTACCTTTAGCCAGGCAGTCCCTTAGCCCTCTTTCACAGCAAATGTTGTTTCAGAGTAATCATTCATCTGTCGCTCAGGGTTTGCTGGTCAGCCCAGGCATA
>NW_005335993.1:0-278 GCF_000412655.1 Myotis brandtii | reverse complement strand
GCAGCAAATGCCAAGAATATGGGTCTAGGTTCAGATGCTTCAACAGGACCTCACTCTTGGCCAAGTGCAGCAGTGAGCAAAGTCTCCCCCGAGACAGGCTGCATTTGAAGATGCTCACCATCTCTCTCATCCCCTGATCACTCAAAAGGCCAAACAGGAAACATGTGGTTGGTTTCCCAAACAGGTCACCCCTGTCATATACGTCTGTCAAGTCTGTTATAATTTTGATGTTTTTAAAGTGACCACTTTTCAACACTCTATCGCCTAAAGCATAGGAC
>NW_005335992.1:0-494 GCF_000412655.1 Myotis brandtii | reverse complement strand
AGGTTGCCATGGAGACGGAAGCTCAGCATTCCACACCACCAGTCACCTGTGTATATGGTGTCTGTGCGCATGAGGGACCTGAGATTCTGGAAGGAGACTCTGGAGTGTGTGGGGGTGCAACTGACTGCAACCACCTTCGCTCTGCCTGAAGCCGAGTTTCCTCGCGTCCAAAATGCCCCCCCAACCCCCTGTCAGAGCCGCGTGTGTGCAGACTACCCAGCCAGCGCCGCTCTCTGCCAACCCGGAAGCAGACGACGATTATTTAATTCACCCGCTCCCTCCCCCATGTGTACGTACGGTGACTGTAGTGGGCAACGCTCCAAACTCAGCGAGCGTGGGGTCTGCTTATCGGCCACAGCAAGCACATCAGGTTCTCTCATCTGCGGCCCCCAAGCGGGGGACGGTGGGGGTGGGGTCCACACTCACTTTAGGTAACGAGTCCTGGACAGTCTAGACGTGCTTTCACAGGGCGATCGATAAGGAAGCTATTTACC
>NW_005335991.1:0-407 GCF_000412655.1 Myotis brandtii | reverse complement strand
CGACCCACAGGTTGAGAACCGCTGCTCTAGAGCCTCCGAGTGCGGCCGGGAGCTGCGGACCGAACGAGGCCGGGCGCCCTGAGCCCTGAGCCCCAGAGAGCTGCAGGGAGCCATCACATTTCCCTTCTGGACAAATGGAAGAGGAGGGTACGTGTCCTACAAGGAGGCCGCGCAGGAAGGACCTCGTGTTCCCCGATGTCCAGTTAGATAAGGAGCAACGTTATAACGTTCATCTTCTCAGTGACATTCAGAGCAGCAGACAGCATGTGCTGTGTAATACGGTGGAGCCAGAAAGTCCCCCTGCACACCCGGCTGCCCCTCTGGGCTCCCTGGGCCGTGGCCTTGGGCAAGTCCTGCCCCTGCCAGGCCTCAGGCTCCTCAGGGATAAACAGGGGTCACCGCACTCT
>NW_005335990.1:0-208 GCF_000412655.1 Myotis brandtii | reverse complement strand
AGTCCCTTTAGCATTTCTTGCATTGCTGGCTTGATGGAAATAAACTCCCTTAGTCTTTTTTTTGTTTGTGAAGCTCCTGATTTCACCTTCAATTTTGAATGATATCCTTGCTGGGTATCATATTCTTCGATTCAGTCCCTTGCTTTGCATCATTTTGTATTTTTCATTCCATTCCTTCTAGCCTGATGTGTTTCTGTTGAGAAATCAG
>NW_005335989.1:0-464 GCF_000412655.1 Myotis brandtii | reverse complement strand
CATATTAGCCTTTTGTTATATAGAATGGCCAAGGCATAAGAACAACTGAAGTGTCTCTCAATTGATGATTGAATAAAGTAGACGTGGTACATATTTCCAATGGAATACTACTCATCCATAAGGAAAGGTGAAATATTGCCATTTGCAACATAGATGGATCTTGAGAATATCATACTTAGCAAAATAAGTCAGAGAGAAAAAATCAAGATCATATGATTTCACATATATGTGGGATATAAAACTGTAAGCAACAAATGAACAAACAAAAATACAAACAAAAGCTCATAGAAAGAGACAACAGTATGGTATTTATCAGAAGGAAGGGAGGTGAGTGGGTAGTAAAGGGTAAAGGGGGTCAAATATATGGTAACAGAAAAACATTGAGTTTTGGTGGTAAACACATAATGCAATATATAGATAATGTGTCATAGAATTTTATACTTGAAACCTATATAATTTTATTA
>NW_005335988.1:0-1163 GCF_000412655.1 Myotis brandtii | reverse complement strand
CTAAAATGCATGTTTTCACAAGCTGTCCTGGTGACTCTGTGCATGCTGAAGTTTGAAAACTACGGTAGACTGATCTCTTACATCAGAATATGAAGAGATCCATTCAGCTCTAAAATCTATGGTTATTTTAAATATTTATACATTTCAGGATGCAGGAGAATTAGAGCTTATGACTTCCTGAGTAAAGGAAAGAAAGTTATCTATTCGAGTAAAAAGAAAACCCAGTAATTTAGAATTGAATCACCTGTGTCTCCTTAGGCCATCCCAACCTGAGAGTGAACAGTCTATGAAAGACAGTTCTCTAACTCTCATCGCCATCAACTACTGCTGAATTCTCTATCCTCTTTTGAGTCTTCCTGACTTATTTCTGGAGCATCCCAGGATATGTCTCAAATGTGCTCGGAACAAGTCTCTAAGTTCTCTCAACCACTATCAGATAATGAGGTGAGCTCTCGCTGTGAAAGCTCAGGATGGAGCCACTCCTGTCTCTGCTGCTGGCACAGTCATCATTTGTCCCGAAACTGTTCACGGTGCTAAAACCACTACTCTGTGCCAAGTAATCAATGTCATTGGCACTGTTGATGGCACCGCTGCCCCTGCTGGTTCACGGGGGGTTGATGTGGATGTTACCAAGAGGACGCCTCCACTGTCCCCAGCGTCTGTCCTTCCTCCCTGTGCTGTTCAGGCTACAGGACAATAGGGGCTATTGTTTCTCCTCTCAGCCCCGAGGTACTGGGGAAAACCCCTGGACTGAAGTCTTCCAAGTGTCAAGGTTGTGCTGTATTTTTGAAGTTTTCAATTGTGTCAAAGTCATTCCATCCCATCCTCATGAATTAATCTCAAAATAACACTGCCTTGGACCCCTAAAAAATTACAGAGATTTAAAAATGTTTTCACTGATGGAAAACTTATATTCAATGAAATACTGGGATCTTAAAAGTGTTCAGGTGATAAGATTTTGATAAATTTTATACCTATGCCCCAATCACCCCCAAAATATATAGAGTTTTTCCATCACCCCAGAAGGTTTCCTCATACTCTTTTGGAGTCAGTGACCCCTGTCCAGGCTTTCCAATTTCTATAGGCATATATTAGTTTTGCCTACTCTAGAATGTTATGTAGAGGGAATCTTATGCATACATATAGAATAAATTCTTTTGTGT
>NW_005335987.1:0-272 GCF_000412655.1 Myotis brandtii | reverse complement strand
TAATCTGAACAATGAAGATTTAATTTAAAAAAAAAAAGAAGTAACTGCTCTACAAAAACAAATGAAAGACTCTGTACTTGCCATTAATGAGCCCATACAGCAGACTACTGCTTGGAATGCAGGAAGGGAGCATTTACACTGGATAGACCCCACCACATGGTTTCCTGGAATCAATTGGCACCTTATTGGACTAACTATTGCCATCATTGTAATTCTTTCATTTTTAAAATTTTACATTATTGTTTAAAGTATTACAAATAGTAGTACATATG
>NW_005335986.1:0-1112 GCF_000412655.1 Myotis brandtii | reverse complement strand
GAACAAGATACAAAGATATTTTTTAAAGGAGTTAAAGAAAAAAACATAAAAAGAACATATAAATTTCCTAATAGAAAAATGTTATTAGGGTGCAGATAAAAATTATTACCATATTTTTTTCACCATGCGTTAAAAAGTGTAATTGCTTCAAAGAATACTTTTGGAAAACATAGAACAATCCACCCCTCTCCCCACATAGGGGAAATGTTGCCAAAAGCAAGTGGGATCAACTAGGAAAAGGTGTAGTAAGAAGGCAAAATGTCAAGAGTACAGTATATAAATGACAAAACAATTGGGAGAGATTTAAAATATGAGCCATGAGAATTTGATTTTTTTTAAAAGGAAGAAATTATAAAAACATCATAGAAATAAGATGATTCTGAAAGGAGCACAGGAAAAAATATAATGACTAAATTAATAGTAAAGGACAAAGGATACAAGAATTAAAAAATAAAAGGAAAACAGATATAGGAGGAGAAGTGAATAAAATGACAGATATTGACAATATTAAAAGGAAATCTAAGGTAAGCTCAGTTGATCTCTTTAAAAAATAAAATAAAAATATTGGGATAGAAGAAAAATGTAAAAATACCATAAAAGAAATTTCAAAAACAAAAGAAGGCATTATTTCTAAAATTAAATAAGTGCCTATTGATCTCAGAGAAATCTGAAACATATCCTAGCAAAGGGGCATATATTTAAATGAAAGATCCTTTGTAGGGGGAAGGCAAATCTACTAAGAAGGAAAACTCTGATCAGTCTCAGGTTATCTGACATCATTCAGATGTCAGAAGACAATGGGGAAACATTTTGAAAAGACTTTTTTCACCATTTTTATATATTTACTAGGGGCCCAGTGCACGAATTCATGCACCTTGAAAGAAACTGTGAGGCTTGGTAGGCACAGGGGTGGGTCTTGGCCCACCCTCCATGCCCCCGCCTGGCCCCTTCTGCCATGATCCCCAGTCCCCTGTCTGCTGACAGCCCCGCTCCTGCCACCACGCCCCCCGCCCATGTGCTGACGGTCCTGGCCCCGCTCACACCTGATGAAGGTGCAGAGTGATTGGGACTGGCGCCAGCAGCGGGTGTGAGTGGGGCCAGTGCCATCAGCA
>NW_005335985.1:0-201 GCF_000412655.1 Myotis brandtii | reverse complement strand
CTGTGCATGACAGGGGGCACCGCCCCAACCCCCTGATTTGCCCTGCAGGGTACGGAGCCCCAACCCCCCTGATGGGCCCTGCTCTGTGGGTGACAGGGTGCAGCGCCCCAACACCCTGATTGGCCCTACTATGTGAGTCACAGGGGGTGGCGCCGCAATCTCCACATCGACCCTGCCTTGAGTGTGATAGGGGGCAGTGCC
>NW_005335984.1:0-286 GCF_000412655.1 Myotis brandtii | reverse complement strand
GCAGGCACAGACTTCTGCAAATGAGCCAACATTGCACGTTTCAAACCGGGTGCGCCAGAGACAGCTCTGTGGATCCGGGGTTCAGATTTATCTACCATCTAATCTCCTCTCCACGCCTGTCCAGCCAGCCTGCTGGACGTTAACCAAGTGCATTCTTGCACACTCCTGCTCCGTGTTAGGCTCCAGGGGTTGAGAGGTGAGCAAGGAAACTGCCCAAAGCCCATCTATGTGAGTGCTGAGACATGTCCCTCTTCTTGATCATTGGGATTTTAAAAAAATTAAACAA
>NW_005335983.1:0-540 GCF_000412655.1 Myotis brandtii | reverse complement strand
ATGGGAGTAGTTAAGCAATACATCTTGGTTTGTTGCTACATTGAGGAACCGTGACTCAAACGTGATCTCATTTGTGTTTTCAAGAGTAACTCATTCTCTATAGAGGTATATCCATGAGAAAATGAGCCAGTGAGACTGGCTGCACTTAGCTTGTTAGGTGAGCTGTCAGAGTGGCCCTGACCTGGGAGTTGAAAGAGTTAGCAATCCATGAAAATGCAAAACTGATTTACGGTCTTACAGCCTTGGTGTTCCTAAGCTGTTGTGATTTCTAGCTAAAGGAGGTGGAAGGTGGTGGGAGGGGAGTGGAATGTGGCCCATGTTTACTTAAGGAAATCGCTTCTCTCAGAGTCTGTGGTTCAGACCCAGGGTGTTAGTACCAGCAGGAGGGAGTGGGGTTGAGGGGTGAGTGTGGCTGGATTAGTGACAGGGAGGCCTCAGTCCACTTCTGAATGTTTTTTCCAGCTCACAAGTCGTTGTTTTTGTCCAGTTGTGTTTCTCAGCAACAGGCACCAGTGGCAAGGAGGGGCATAGAGACCCACA
>NW_005335982.1:0-839 GCF_000412655.1 Myotis brandtii | reverse complement strand
ATTTATTAGGAGACTACAATGAAGAAAGCAAAACAATTAATCAGACAGAGGTTTGCAGAATTTCCAGATAATGGCTATGAACTGGCATTAAACAGATATTTTCATACTCTGTGTCCATTCAGAGGAATATGTCCACATACTGCTGCTTCCTTGTCACCATTGTTCTAATAATTTCTTTCCAAGACCTTGAAACCATTAGCTGCTGCCTATGATTACACACACACACACACACACACACCTTTGGCACAATGAATCACAAGGATTCTTAAAATTCTATGCATTGGAAGATATTTTGTCAACTTCTACCTTTCATGGCTTCCCCAAAATGGGTTTACATTAGACTATAGAGCTTTGTGATGCTGAAGCTACACACTTTCCATTACCATCATATTTTACAGAACCATCTGTAAACCAAACCTGATTATTGTTTACTCCTCAGTCAACTGACCACAGGAAACCTCCCATGAGGTCATACATACATCTCAGGAGGGAGCAATATAACAGGAATGCAATGCAGGCCATGGGCATCTATGATATGTGTTCATATAACTTACATGACCCTTCAGGATGTGCCTGAGCCCAATCTAGTATATAAATTTTACATTTGATCTGTGACAGAATGGTGAAATGGCTTTTGAGAAATTTAATTACAGACCTAGGTGGCAATGCCATACAAGCCTGGGCTAATGTCCTCTAGGCTATGGTGTATATTCTAAATCAGTTACCAAGAATTCCTATCCTATGGGAATTGTTAATGGAAAGGTAATTTGAGTTTATGACGCTAGATCCCTCAGGAATACACACATTGACTCATTTTTTCAAGGGACCAATAAAGCATA
>NW_005335981.1:0-249 GCF_000412655.1 Myotis brandtii | reverse complement strand
TTTTTAAATGAGCTTGGGAGCCCTTCCTCCTCTTGTTTAGAATAATTTGAGAAGGATAGATTTTAATTCTTATTTGAATGTTTGGTAAAATTCACCTGTGAAGCCATCTGTCCAATACTTTTCTTTGTTGTGAATTATTATTGTTGTTGTTATTGTTATTGTTATTATTGCTTTGTTTTTGTTGATATTAATAGGTTTATTAAGAATATCTGTTTCTGAGAGACCAAGATGGCGGCATAGGTAAACACC
>NW_005335980.1:0-584 GCF_000412655.1 Myotis brandtii | reverse complement strand
ATTCATCAGTCTGTGAAACACAGAATCGTAGGAGGTTTTCCAGTATGAATTCCTGCTTTATTTCCCCATAACATGTGATACCTAACAAGGTTGTATTTTATTTCTGATTTTGATAAAATGATACTGGCATTCGGAAGGTTGTTGGGCATGAAATGTAGACAGTTGGCTTCTTCCGACGCTGTAGTTTACTGTGGTGGGACCAGGGAAAAGCGATTGAAAGAGACAACTATGTTTGGCCAAGTCATTCTGAACAGACGGTCAGTGGCAACTTCTGGAGATTTCTGCATCCCTGAGTGTACGGTTATGACAAGGCATCTATGCAGTTGTGCAACATGGGGTGAGACCGTCTCCATGGTAACAGCTTGGGTTTTTACTATTTCCTTTCTGTGAAGCAAGAGGGAAGACTTCGCTCTGTGTTACATCTTAAGAGCAGCCAATGACTCTTAATTGTAATCAGAGGGTGTCTTATGAAAGGTAAGTGGAAAGATTGAAGATTAGGAAGAGAACAAAGGAGGGGAGGCGAAGGCCCCAGGCTCGCGGCTTACTGTTTAGCCACGCGCTCTTGGAGAGGCAATTTCATTACA
>NW_005335979.1:0-474 GCF_000412655.1 Myotis brandtii | reverse complement strand
AAGGGGGAGAGAGCAAGAGAGAGAAACATTGATGTGAAAGAGGAACATCAATCCGTTGCCTCCTACATGCGTCCTGACCAAGGATGGAATTCACAACCTGGATATGTGCCTGGATATCGAGCTTGCCACCTTTTGGTGTAGGGAATGGCACTTCAATCAACTGGGCACTTTGAGTCTTTTAAGGAATATGACTAATTCATCCAAATTGTTGAATTTCTAGTTATAAAGGTATTCATAATAGTCTCGTATTATCCTTTCAATATTTGTGAATTCTGTGGTAGTGTCCTTTTCCTCACTTTTGATATTTTTTCTGAGCTGCCTGGAGAGATAATCTCAAAAAACAATAAATACAGAACAACCATCATTCAGACACCTACTACACAAGGCCATTCTACCAGTTCCAAAAGACATAGTAGCTCTACTTAATACATAGCAATAAACACAGGGAAGCAGCCAAAATGAGGAGACAAAGAA
>NW_005335978.1:0-404 GCF_000412655.1 Myotis brandtii | reverse complement strand
AAAATGGAACTGCCATTTGACCCAGCGATCCCACTTCGATTAGAAAAAAATATAAGCACTCCTATGTTCATAGCAGCACAATTTACAATAGCTAAAATTTGGAAACAGCCCAAGTGCCCATCATCAGATGAGTGGATAAAAAAGCTGTGTTACATGCCATGGAATACTATGCAGTAGTAAAAAAGATTTCTTACACTTTAAGACAGCATTAAGTGACCTGGAGAGTATTATGCTATGCAAAATACTCAGTAAACCACTCAGAGAAAGACAAGTATCATATGATCACACTTATATATGGAATCTAATGAACAAAATTAACTGATAAACAAAAAAGATCCAGAGACATTAAAGTATGCAACAGACTGTAGTATTCAGCAGAATGCTTGGGGGGGGGGGGGGGGGGG
>NW_005335977.1:0-1984 GCF_000412655.1 Myotis brandtii | reverse complement strand
AGCACATAACATAATGTTTGGTATACCAAACGTGCTCCAGAGCCGTCAATTTGAAATCTAAACCAAATTCATGCCGGACCAGTACAGAGGGAGGCCAGTTTTCTATCTGGTTCCAAATTCCTCATTTTAAAGAAGAGAAGAGAAGAGCAGGGCCTGCTACGCAAGATGATCTGTGTGTTTCCCATCCTGCTCCCTCTTTTTCTGCCCGCCTCTGCCTTCTGTGCCACGGTCCTGTCAGACGAGGCAGTGTGGCCCAGTGGTTACTGTGGCCTTGGAGCCCGGGTTTGAGTTCTGGTTCTGGCCCTACTAACTGCATGACCCTGGCGGGTGATTTAACCGGCTTGGAGTTCAAGTCAGTTTTCTAGAAAGCGGGAAGGATGACAATGGGCCGTACCTTACAGACCTGCCAGGGGCATTAGCTGGCGAAGAGTTACAAAGGGGCCTGGCACGCAGGGAGTGCTCAGAAAGTTCCAGCCAGTCTTCTCGTTGCCTGGCCACTCCCACTGCCCTTCTAAGGTCACCTCGAGTTACTTTCCAATCATGTTCTCGCAAGTGACAACACCACGTCTCAGAAAACCCTGCAGCTCATGTTCCCTGTGAATCCAGTCTGCCTTCCCTCTGCATAGGGCAAGTGCGGCAGCTTCAGGCTGCGCCGACTCCAAAGGTGAAAGTTCATTCTTTTCACTGATGGCGCGAGTTGCAAACCTATTGAATATATTTTTCTTCTTTTTAATAACAGATTCACTTTCTTCAGCTGGGACTTTGATTAGCTGACGTTCCCTAAACTTGAGCCAGCAGGTTGCAGAGGGGCGGTGGGGGTGGGGGAGGCTGTCCAGTCTCCCTGAGGCTAACAGAGACCCAGCTGCATGTGTAGAAACTGCAGAAAAAAATTTGAGAGGGGCCCTAGCCAGTTTGGCTCAGTGGATAGAGCATTGGTTTGCAGACTGAAGGGTCCAGGTGGTTTGATTCTGATCAAGGGCACATGCCTCAGTTGCAGGCTCAATTCCCCCTGCCCACTCCATCAGGGTGTATGTGGGAAACTGACATGTCTCTCTCTCCCTTCTACTCTCTCTAAAAATCATTGGATCAATAAAATAATATTCTTGGGTGAGGGTTAGCAAAACAACAAAAATTTTGAGGGGGAGCCCGAGGTCTGCCTTGGGTTGTTTAGTTGAGGAAAATGGTTCAGGCAAAGATGGCAGGTCTGTAACCCGCATGAAGCATAGGAGTTCTCCACCTGCTCTTGGTGGGGCCACCATTGCTGGTGGAATCAGGATGAAGGAGCCGGGAGCATCTTTGGGGGCCTGGGCGCCATCCTCTGCCCATTGATCGCCATTGCTAGTCTCAGGAGGCAAAACATTACTTTCTTAATAGACTCTAATATGAGGTGTGATTATAAGTAAACTGGTCTTTTTTAAAAACACACAGGCTAGAGCTCACAGAAGCAATGAATTCTATTCTTCAAAGTCGTCCCCTTAGACAGTAAGCTGTTCCAACAAGGCCTTAACTCAAGCTATGTTAGAATTTCTTGGGAACTATTTTTTGAGTATCCCCAATGGTGGTCCTCTTCTAACTTAGAGACTGGACTTTTTTCTTTTTCAATATCATTTCCAAACAAGTTTTGTTACTAAGGTAAGGCGAATGCGGCCAGCATGGTTAACACTCTCTCGGCAACAATCATTTGATGAAGATTTGGTTACGAGATTAAATTTCCTCTGTGGTTTTTAAGTGGCCCCTGATGTAACCCCAAATCAGAATTTAAAGATATTTTCAGTGATGGCAATATGTGATAGACTTCAATTTTCTGTCTGTACTTGTTCAAAAGACCGACTAATCCACGAATAAACCAGCCGGCCAATAGCAGAAGCTCCACTAACTTGTACCCACCCTGGCCTTTCTCTGCCTGGAATACAGAGGGGCATTAAAAGGGCTTCTCCCTGCGTCTCACTGCCCCTGTGCCCCACTTTGCATATTCCAGGGCCAC
>NW_005335976.1:0-389 GCF_000412655.1 Myotis brandtii | reverse complement strand
GTAAAGAAGAAAGCACATTGAGATTGGTAGGAGGTGCAGAGGCACCCTCAGAACAGGGTGGCAACCAGGTGTGCTGCTTTTTTTAATAGGGAGGAAGATACAAGCTCCTTATTGCTCTGAACTCCAGTTCCAGGCGAGATCTGGGGACCCAGACTCATTCAGGGAGAATCTGGACTGCCTGGCATCAGGCCAGAACATGAGGGCGGCTTTCTTTCAGATGGAGGTGCTGGTGGCGGTCATTGTTCATGCACCAGGACCTCTCCAGTGCAGGACTGACTGGCAGCCATTGCTCTGCCTTGGGGATTCCCTGAGATTCTGCCCCACCCAATTTACAACCCCACCCAAGCTGTCTGCAGCAGTTTTTGCATATGAATGGCCTATCCTTTCTC
>NW_005335975.1:0-282 GCF_000412655.1 Myotis brandtii | reverse complement strand
GCTACCAGCACAGTGATGCAGCTGTCCTCTGTGTCCCACTGGGCCCTCAAAACACACAGTCTAGCCCTGGCTTGTGTTTCTCAGTGGTTAGAGCATCAGCCTGTGCACTAAAAGGTCTTGGGTTTGATTCCTGGTCAAGGGCATGTAGGGGGTTACAGCTTCGATCCAGGCCCCAGTTGGGGCACGTGTGGGAGGCAGCCAATGTGTGTCTCTCTCACATTGATGTTTCTCTCTTTCTCCCCACTCCCTCCCTTCTACTCTCTCTAAAAATTAATGGAAAAA
>NW_005335974.1:0-318 GCF_000412655.1 Myotis brandtii | reverse complement strand
AACTCTTTCAGGAGGCATCCAAGTCAATGGACCCCGTGAGTCCACTTCCGTGTCATTACTCTCACTGTTAAGGCTAAAGGAAGGTGGAATAGCATCCACCTAGATTCAGATTTGAAAAATGCAAATCTACTACTATTACTATTCCACATTCTAGATGACACAACATTTCTATTAGATTTTATTAGTCATATTTCGTGGGTGAGAAAAGATAGAAAAGGACAAAAAAAAAGCTCTATTGCTTAAAATTGCCCTAATAATCTGTTCTATATAATAGCTACTAAACAAGTATCGTAGCTACATTTATCTAAAATTAAATGT
>NW_005335973.1:0-321 GCF_000412655.1 Myotis brandtii | reverse complement strand
CATATTGCTATGAGATATGTCTGAGATTTCACTGCCTGTGGTTTCTTCTAGGAATTTTATAGTTTCATGACTTACATTTAAGTCCTTTATCCATTTTGAGTTTATTCTTGTGTATGGTATAAGTTGGTGGTCTAGTTTCATCTTTTTGCATGTGCCTTTCCAGGTGTCCCAACACAATTTATTGAAGAGACTGTCTTGACTCCATTGTATGTTCTTGCCTCTTTTGTCAAATGTTAATTGAGGGTAATGGCTTGGGTTGATTTCTGTGCTTTCTGTTTCATACATTGGTCTATATGCCTGTTCTTGTGCCAGTACCAGTCT
>NW_005335972.1:0-515 GCF_000412655.1 Myotis brandtii | reverse complement strand
CCAGACACTATTCTCCGTGCCTCCGATCCATGGCTCACTGAATCCTCACAACACTATGAGGTGATTGCTATATCCCCATTTTACCAACACGAACACTGAGGTTCAGAGACATCAAACTTAGTAAGTGGATCCAGGATTTCAATCCACGTCTATTTGACACTAATGCTTTTAAGTATTATATTATGCTTCCTCCTCACAATCAAAAAAAATATATCAATTACTAAAAAGGTATACAATTAGAACCCCAAGGAAGGACCCATTCAACTCCCCTGGAGGAAGAAAAGATCAGGGAAGACTTCCAGGAAGAGATGACATTTGAGTTAAACTTTGAAAGATGACTAAGAATTTACCAGAATGTGGCACACAACCTGACAGAGTGGATGTTCAGTAGATATTTTTAATTAAGTCAACTATTAAAGATTTTAATGGAATGTATGGATGAAATAACATGATGCTTGGGATTTGCTTAATAATAATGTATTTCAAGAATAGGGAGTGTGGGGAGGAATGGAGGT
>NW_005335971.1:0-665 GCF_000412655.1 Myotis brandtii | reverse complement strand
CTCCCTTCCTCTCTGAGATCAATAAAAATATGTTTTATTAAAGAAGAAATAAAGATGTTGTACCAGTTTAGCTTCACTCTGCAAAACGGAGACTCTCAGTGGCTTTAAAAGTCTATCATCTCACGCGGAGCAAAGTTCCCCGCGGTGTGTACACGTGGGTTTCCCTCCTCGTGGCACTGCGTGTCCCCCGTGAATGGCACATTCTGTCTGCGGTCGCTTTAGAGAGGACACGAACGGCAGCCCCGCTCTTGGGAAAACACGTGGACACTGCTGTTGGGTGCCCCCACCGACCAAGGGGAGCCACCTGGGAGACGCAGCCCCCACCTCGGGCAGGAATGGACGTCGGTCCGACCGTCACGCAGAGGTTGACGGGTCTGAGCATTTTGAGGGCGTTACCCGAGAGGGTTTGGCCGACACAAAGCAACGCCTCGACAACTGAGAAGGAAGTGCCCGCCGGGAGACTACAGAATAAGACGGGGAGATTCGTGAACATCCAGGCCACCCCGAGACTCGCCTTAACCCTCAAACGTCAGGGAAGGCCCTGTCCTTGAAATAATTCCAGTCTATGAGAAGAGACGGAAAACTCCAAAATTCCTTTTATAAAAGTCAGCGTACATGAAGCCTTACCAGACAGCCCTGGCCGGTGTGGCTCAGTGGATAGAGCG
>NW_005335970.1:0-700 GCF_000412655.1 Myotis brandtii | reverse complement strand
AAGAACAATTCATTTATAGACATATTGTTAAACCAAATATTTATCTTTCTTTATGTCCATTAAGATTATATACATACATATATACACATATATAATTTGTACATGCTTATATATACAAACATAATCAAGATTATAATGTTATTAAATATTTTAAAGTAGGCTAAAATAGTATGTCAATATGATAAGAAAAGAAAATTTCTTTGTTTCAAATTAATGAAATATATATGTATTTGTATAGACCTAAGACCATTTTAGAAGTCCTCACTAATTTATAGAACAGTCAGTCCCACTGTCTTTTTTTGAACACCTCAGATTCGGTTCTTGCAATTACGCTATGCACATGGATAAGTAAACTTGACAGCATACATAATTTAAAAGAAACTGGGTCTATAAATCATTTATTTCATTATGTTACAATCTGCACAGAGTATCTTAAAAGGAGAACCATAAGGGTTTGAATAAAAGATAAGAAGTCTTTAGACCTTGAAACATTTGTTTATGACCTTAACCCAAAGAAAAGGTACAGATTGTATTTGTTAAGGCAAACAAACATGGCATGTTTGTAAGTATGAGTTGAGAATGAGAAACTATAGTGCCCAAAATAAAGAATGAAAACAGCAAAATACTGTCTCATGCTCTTTCAAAAAAATTGAAAAGAAAAGTAAGAATAATCTGTGACTCTATCTCATTCATCCCAAAT